>NW_025726027.1:3317500-3450000 GCF_021461395.2 Schistocerca americana
TGAAGCCATCTTCATCCTTCTGGCCTGTTTCGTCAGGTTTTCATGAGCGTTTTCTCTAGTAGTTCGTATTTGAGATTGTCGTTTCGTAATAGCTTCAGCTTCTGGATCTTCGTGACAAGCTGGAGTTATCTGAGGCTCTGCACTCGTACTAGCTACGGCTTATGGATCCTCTTGCTTGGCTGCTGCTGCTGCTGCTGCTGTTGTTGTTGTTGTTGTTGTTGGAGACTGTATATTTGTACTGGGCAAAGCTTCTGCATCTTCTTGTCTGGCTGCAGCTGTAACCCGTCCATTGCCACTAACCGTAACCGCTATCTCCTCTGAGTCGTGTGAGGTTTCCAGTTCATCGGGTGTCTCATTTACTGCGTCTACCACATTAATTTTATTTAAATCCTCTTCAAGATCATCTTTTATCTCCTTAATAACGTCTAGAGCCAAACTCGAAGTCGTAGGCCCTACTCGTGGTTCTCTGCCAAACACAGCTTTGTAAGGTGTTTGTTTGATACCAGAATAATATGTTCGATTTTTCATAAACTGTACAAAGCGAAGACCGTTTGACCAGTTGGTGGTAATGTTTTCTTTCATACATGAAGCCAATATTTTTTCATTCTCTTTGTTGGCGCGTTCAACAAAACCTTGCCTTTGGCTGTGCGTCTGTGGACCGTGAACCAGTTTACACCCAGGCCAAAATACAGCCAGCTCGTTTATGACAGAACATATTCTGTGCCACTGTCAGAGTGTAAAATACAAGGAGCACCAAATGTCAAAAATATCTGCTAAATGATGTGCCATTTCCTCTGCCCTCTTGCTTTGCAGTGCATGTAACAAAACAAATTTTGTCATGTGGTCCTGATACACCATTATACACTTAAATCCGCGATCTTCTTGAGTCTGCATGTCGATCAGATCAACTTGGCAACGACTCTTCATTTCTGAATGAAGTTTCGACATGTGCCCCGTTTTCTTAATGCTCCTTTTGGGCTGACAAGTTTCACACAGATAAATGTGTATCGCGTCCACTGTTATGTTTGCGTACTTTCTTGAAGTTTCAACGTTTATTCTGTCTCCACCTCCATGACCGACGGCCTGATGAGCTGCTTCAATAATGTCGAAAATTTCTTCAACACGTAATGTAGTACTCCACAGGCTCTTTTCTCGTCACTGACTTGCTGGTCCCACAAATATTAATAACCTTGAATCGATTTTATCTTCTGTACTGCTTCTGTGTCTTTTTCTTATCTGATAGTGCTTCTTCAATATCGTCCACTAATTTATCGTAAGATTCTTTTGTCGTAACATTGTAGTGCCGTGTTCTTGAATTTGTAACATCCTTCTCACAAATCCTTCTTTCCATCGACTTTCTTCTTTTAAATGTGCCATGATAAATACGTACAAACTGATCTGTACGTGCTTAACCCCTCTACGGTGTTGTTTGTTGTGGCGAAAAGCGCCCAGTGGTGGGCTATTGTCGGTCGCTGCAGCGTTGCTCGACGGGTGGGGGTGGGTGGGGGGGGGGGGGGTGTTTTGGCGCCTGGAACTGTTCGTGTTGGCGCCTTCTTGGTTTCACTATATGGAATGTGTTTGGATGTATGATCAAAATTCCTATAAATATTACGTTGCACAATACAAAAAAGCTATTTTTATTGCAATCAACACGTAGTTGCTCTTAATTTTAATATTTGCCCCTAAATAAATTTACTGAAAGCTAGTTCTGTCTAGTTTAGTTAGGAAGCGTTCTTACTAGTTGAAACTAGTTGATACTGATAGCCTTAGTTACAACTAAAATTTACTGCTGGTGAAAAGCGAAATCCAGTTACAACAAGAATGAGATTTTCAGTCTGCAGCGGAATGTGCGCTGATATGAAACTTCCTGGCAGATTAAAACTGTGTGCCGGACCGAGACTCGAACTCGGGAACTTTGCCTTTCGCAGGCAAGTGCTCTACCAATTGAGTCACCCAAGCACGACTCACGCCCCGTCCTCACGTCTCCTACCTTCCAAACTTTACGAAGCTCTTCTGCAAATCATGCAGGAGAGCTTTTGTAAAGTTTGGAAGGTAGGAGACGAGGTACTGGCAGAAGTAAAGCTGTGAGGACGGTGCGTGATTCGTGCTTGGGTAGCTCAGTTGGTAGAGCACTTGGCCGCGAAAGGCAATGGTCCCGAGTTCGAGTCTCGGTCCGGCACAGTTTTAATCTGCCAGGGAGTTTCAGTTAAAACTGGTTTTAACTAGGCAAAACAAGTTTTGATGAAGTGGCTCAGTAAATACTAGTTTTAACTAATAAGAACGGGTTCTAACTAAAAACGGGTTTGACTGGAAAAGATATCTTGTGGATTAGTGAAGTTCAGTGGCAGGAGGAACACGACTTCTGGTCACGTGAATACAGCGTGGTGGTTGTTGTTGTTGTTGTGGTCTTCAGTCCTGAGACTGGTTTGATGCAGCTCTCCATGCTACTCTATCCTGTGCAAGCTTCTTCACCTCCCAGTACCTACTTCAACCTACATCCTTCTGAATCTGCTTAGTGTATTCATCTCTTGGTCTCCCTCTACGATTTTTACCCACCCCACTGCCCTCCAATACTAAATTGGTGACCCCTCTATGTCTCAGGACATGTCCTACCAACCGATCCCTTCTTCTAGTCAAGTTGTCCCACAAGCTCCTCTTCTCCCCAATTCTACTCAATACCTCCTCATTAGTTATGTGATCTACCCATCTAATCTTCAGCATTCTTCTGTAGCACCACATTTCGAAAGCTTCTATTCTCTTCTTGTCCAAACTATTTATCGTCCATGTTTCACTTCCATACATGGCTACACTCCATACAAATACTTTGAGAAACGACTTCCTGACACTTAAATCTATACTCGATGTTAACAAATTTCTCTTCTTCAGAAACTCTTTCCTTGCCATTGCCAGTCTACATTTTATATCCCCTCTACTTCGACCATCATCAGTTAATTTGCTCCCCAAATAGCAAAACTCCTTTGCTACTTTAAGTGTCTCATTTCCTAAACTAATTCCCTCAGCATCACCCGAATTAATTTCACTACATTCCATTAGCCTCGTTTTGCCTTTGTTGATGTACATCCTATACCCTCCTTTCAAGACACTGTCCATTCCATTCAACTGCTCTTCCAAGTCCTTTGCTGTCTCTGACAGAATTACAATGTCATCGGCGAACCTCAAAGTTTTTGTTTCTTCTCCATGGATTTTAATACCTACTCCGAACTTTCGTCTCCTTTATTGCTTGCTCAATATACAGACTGAATAACATCGGGGATAGGCTACAGCCCCGTCTCACTCCCTTCCCAACCACTGCTTCCCTTTCATACCCCTCGACTCATAACTGCCATCTGCTTTCTGTACAAATTGTAAATAGCCTTTCGCTCCCTGTATTTTACCCCTGCCACCTTCAGAATTTGAAAGAGTATTCCAATCAACATTGTCAAAAGCTTTCTCTAAGTCTACAAAAGCTAGAAACGTAGGTTTGTCTTTCCCTAATCTTTCTTCTAAGATAAGTCGTAGGGTCAGTATTCAATCACGTGTTCCAACGTTTCTACAGAATCCAAATTGATCTTCCCCGAGGTTGGCTTGTATCAGTTTTTCCATTCGTCTGTAAAGAATTCGCGTTAGTATTTTGCAGCTGTGGCTTATTAAACTGATAGTTCGGTAATTTTCACATCTGTCAACACCTGCTTTCTTTGGGATTGGAAATATTATATTCTTCTTGAAGTCTGAGGGTATTTCGCCTGTCTCGTACATCTTGCTCACCAGTTGGTAGAGTTTTGTCAGGACTGGCTCTCCCAAGGCTGTCAGTAGTTCTAATGGAATGTTGTCTACTCCAGTGACCTTGTTTCGACTCAGGTCTTTCAGTGCTCTGTCAAACTCTTCACGCTGTATCGTATCTCCCATTTCATCTTCATCTACATCCTCTTCCATTTCCATGATATTGTCCTCAAGTACATCGCCCTTGTATAGACCCTCTATATACTCCTTCCACCTTTCTGCTTTCCCTTCTTTGCTTAGAACTGGGTTTCCATCAAAGCTCTTGATATTCATGCAAGTGGTTTTCCTTTCTACAAAGGTCTCTTATTTTCCAGTAGGCAGTGTCTGTCTTACCCCTAGTGAGATAAGCCTCTACATCCCTACATTTGTCCTCTAGCCATCCCTGCTTAGCCATTTTGCACTTCCTGTTGATCTCATTTTTGAGACGTTTGTATTCCTTTTTGCCTGCTTCATTTACTGCGTTTTTATAATTTCTCCTTTCATCAATTAAATTCAATATTTATTCCGTTGGCCAAGGATTTCTACTAGCCCTCGTCTTTTTACCTACTTGATCCTCTGCTGTCTTCACTACTTCATCCCTCAGAGCTACCCATTCTTCTTATACTCCAGGGTTCTTCCATGTATACCACCTTCTTTCATGATTCTTGAACCAAGTGTTAGCTATGATTGAGTTATGCTCTGCACAAAATTCTACCAGGCGGCTTCCTCTTTCATTTCTCTCCCCCAACCCATATTGACCTATGTTTCCTTCTCTCCCTTTTCCTACTCTCGAATTCCAGTCACCCATGACTATTAAATTTTCGTCTCCTTTCACTACCTGAGTAATTTCTTTTATCTCATCATACATTTCATCAATTTCTTCATCATCTGCAGAGCTAGTTGGCATATAAACTTGTACTACTGTAGTAGGCGTGGGCTTCGTGTCTATCTTGGCCATAATAATGCCTTCACTATGCTGTTTGTAGTAGCTTAACCGTACGCCTATTTTTTTATTTATTATTAAACCTACTCTTGCATTACCCCTATTTGATTTTGTATTTATAACCCTGTGTTCACCTTACCAAAAGTCTTGTTCCTCCTGCCACCGTACTTCACTAATTCCCATTATATCTAATATTAACCAATTCATTTCCCGTTTTAGATTTTCTTACCTACCTGACCGATTAAGGGATCTGACATTCCACGCTCCGATCCGTAGAACACCAGTTTTCTTTCTCCTGATAACGTCGTCGTCCTCAGTAGTCCCGGCCCGGAGATCCGAATGGTGGCCAATTTGACCTCCGGAATATTTTACCCAAGAGGATGCCATCATTTAATCATACAGTAAAGCTGCATGCCCTGGGGAAAAATTACGGCTGTCGCTTCCCCTAGCTTTCAGCCGTTCGCAGTACCAGAACAGCAAGGCCATTTTGGTTAGTGTTACAAGGCCAGATCAGTCAATCATCCAGACTGTTGCCCCTGCAACTACTGAAAAGGCTGCTGCCCCTCTCCAGGAACCACATGTTTGTCTGGCCTCTCAACAGATACCCCTCCGCTGTGGTTGCACCTACGGTACGGCTATCTGTATTGTTGAGGCACGCAAGCCTCCCCACCAACGACAAGGCCCATGGTTCATGGGGGGAGGAATACATGGTTATAAATACAAAATCAAATCGAGGTAATGCAGTAGGTTTAATAATGAATAAAAAAATAGGAACGCGGATAAGCTACTACGAAGAGCAGAGTGAACCTATTATTGTAGCAGAGATGAACATGAAGCCCGTACCTACCGCATTACAAGTTTATATGCCAACTACCACTGCATATGATTAAGAACCTGAAGAAATGTATAATGCGATAAAAGCAATTATTCAACTTGCGAAGGGAGACGAAAATTTAATGGTCATTTGGGAAAGGAATTCGTTAGTAGGAAAAGGAAGGAAAAGCAGTCGGTGAATGTGGATTGGGGGTCAGGAATGAAAAGGGGAGCCGCGTGACAGAATTTTACACAAAGCATAACTTGATCATAGCTAACACTTGGTTCAAGAATCATGAAAGATGGTGGTATACACGGAAGAGGCCTGGAGACACTGGAAGATTTCATATAGATTATAAAATGGTACGACAGTGATTCTGGAACCAGATTTTAAATTTTAAGACAATTCCAGGGGCAGATGTGGTCTATGACCACAATATATTGGTTTTGAACTGTAGATTAAAATTGAAGAAACTGCAAAAAGGTAGGAATTTACGGAGATGGAACCAGCATAAACTGAACGAGACAGAGGTTATAGAGTTTCAGAGAGAGTATTAGTGAGCGATTGACAAGAACAGGGAAAAGAAATACAGTGGAAGAAGAATGAGTAGCTTTGAAAGAAGGAATAGTGAAGGCACCAGGTGATTAAGTAGGTAAAAAGACGAGGGCTAGTAGAAATTCTTGGATAACAAAAGATATTGAATTTAATTGACGATAGGATAAAATACAAAAATGCAGTAAATGAAGCAGGCAAAAAGGAATACAAACGTCTCAAAAGTGAGATCGACAGGAAGTGCAAAATGGCTAAGCAAGGATGGCTAGACGACAAATGTAAGAAGCATGTAGAAGCATGCATCACTACGAGTAAGATAGATACTGCCAACTGGAAAATTCAGGAGACTTTTTAGGAAAGAGAACCACCTGTATGATTATCATGATTCATGAGATGGAAAACCCATCCTAAGCAAAGAAGGGAGAACATAAACGAGGAAGGAGTATATAGAGGGTCTTCAAAGGGGCGGTGTACTTGACAGTATTATGGAAACAAAAGAGGACGTAGATGAAGATGAAATGAGAGATATGATACTGGGTGAAGAATTTGACAGAGCACTAAAAGACCTAAATCGAAACAAGGCCCCTTGGGGAGGACCAGCCATGATAGAAACTCATGTACAAGGGTTGGAACTTTAATAGTGGCAACTATTTATTTACAGCTCGTAGAAAATTGAAATATGTATCTAAGTTTTACTGACCTTCAAAGTAGCCACCAGCATTGTGTATAAACCGTTGCCAGCGATGTGGAAATCGTAGGATACTCTTAGCAGTGCCAGTTGGGTTGACAGAGCGGAGCGGTCTATTGCTGGACGAATTTGTAGTTGTTCTGAAGCGAATGCCATGAAGTGTTTCCTTCAATTTAGAAATCGAATTGAACTCACAAGGGCTTAAATCAGGGGAGTGCAGTAGGTGGTATAGCACTTAGCAGCCCAATCAGTCAAAAAAATTAGTAACATCTTGCACTGTACATGCTTGAGCATTGTCCTGCAGGCAGAAAGTGTCATCGCTTCTGTCACTATGCTGTTCAATTTGGAACACAACCTACAACCAGCTTAGAGACAGAAGCGATGACACTTTCTGCCTGCAGGACAATGCTCAAGCATGTACAGTGCAAGAGGTCACTGATTTGTTTGACTGATGGGGCTGCTAAGTGCTATACCACCTACTGCACTCCCCTGATTTAAGCCCTTGTGAGTTCAACTCGATTTCTAAATTGAAGGAAACACTTCACGGCATTCGCTTCAGAACTGCTACAAATTCGTTCAGCAACAGACCGCGCCGCTCGAACTGTCAACACAACTGGCACTGCTAAGAGTATCCTAAGACTTCCACATCGCTTGCAACGGGTTATACACAATCCTGGTGACTACTATCAAGGTCAGTTAAACTTTGAAACACGTATCTATTTTGTACAAACTGTAAATAACTATTTGCCACTATTATAGTTGAGTGTGTGCTTTAGTTTTCTTAGGTCTGTCCACATTCGTTCCTTTTAATGTGTGTCAGGGCACTGATGACCTCGATGTTGAGCACCCATAAGCCCCAACACACCACCACACCACCACTATTAAAGTTCCAACCCTCGTACTTAGTGAGCAAGATGTAAGAGACAGGCGAAATACCCTCAGACTCCTAGAAGAATGTAATAATTTCCATCACAAAGAAAGCAGGTTTTGACAGGTGTGAAAATTACTAATCTATCAGTTTAATAAGTCACAGTTGCAAAATACTAACACGAATTCTTCACAGACGAATGGAAAAACTGGTAGAGGCCGACCTCGGGGTGCATCAGTTTGGATTCTGTAGAAATGTTGAAACACGTGAGGCAATACTAACCTTACGACGTATCTTAGAAGAAAGATTAAGAAAAGGCAAACCTACGTTTCTAGCATTTGTAGACTTAGAGAAAGCTTTTGACAATATTGACTGGAACACTCTCTTTCAAATTCTGAAGGTGGCACCGGTTAACAACTTTGTACTCGAGTACCATTGCAGGAATCGTTGTTGCTCATTAGCGAGAAGCTGGATGGGGAACTTTCAGACTTATTCCAACATGTGTTCACCTCGACTTACTTTTCATTTAATGGACAATACTTTGAACAGACTGACGGCGTCGCAATGGGTAGTCCCCTGTCACCCATTGTGGCTAATCTTTTCATGGAAGACTTCGAGAAGAGAGCCCTCCAGACGTCGGATTTGAAACCTGCGTGTTTTTTGCGATATGTGGACGACACCTTTGTTATCTGGCCTCACGGCTTTGTATCGTTTAACTTTTTTCTTGAGCATCGTAACTCGCTTCATACCGCATCAAGTTCACGATGGAGATGAAAAAAAACGGCGAACTTCCATTCCTGGACGTGTTGGTACGGAGAAAAGAAGATGGCACATTAGGTCACGCAGTGTACCGTAAACCAACGCACACGGACTTATACTTACAGGCCACCAGCTGTCACCATCCTTCGCAACCAAGTGGCGTACTGAGGACGTTGGTCCACAGAGCACGAGCCTTATTAGACTTGGACAGCTTATCTAATGAGCTACCTCATCTGCGTACCGCTTTCAAACAAAATTGATACTCCGAACGGGAAATTCGCCGTGCCTTACAACCGAAGCGGGTTACCCAACGTGAGGAAGTGGAACAAGGCGAAGAACAAAGAGGAATGGTCATCTTGCCATACATCGGCGGTCTCTCTTCAAAAATAGGAAGATTATTGAAGAGGCATAACGTTAAATGTGTCTTTCGTCCGCCGGCAAAACTCAGAGCTCTCTTGGGCCCATCTAAGGACAGCCTTGGCCTAAGAAGACCCGGTGTTTACGAGATTCCCTGTAGATGCGGCATGCCGTACATCGGACAAACTTGTCGCACTGTAGAAGATAGATGTAAACACCGACGCTACATTCGTCTGGAGCAACCAGGAAAGTCTGCAGTGGCCGAGCATTGTCTCAGTACAGGCCATTCTATGAATTATCAACATACAAAAATTCTCGCATCGACGAGTTCGTACTGGGACAGTGTTATTAAGGAAGCAGTGGAAATACGTAGCTCGACGAATCTTGTAAACAGAAACACAGGCTTTCAGCTTAGTACAGCTTGGGATCCAGCACTGGCCATATTGAAGTCGCTTCGAGCAGAGAGGAGTACTATTGGTCATAAGACGAATGACGATTCGCAACCAACATAAATTTTTCTGTTGACAACAGGAGGATAATCAAGGCGCCTACGTGGACGCGCATTTTTGCTTGCGGCTTCCGACAGAGGTCGCTGGGGCGGCCGATGGCAGCGCAGAGCAGCGGCGGCAGCCTCCGCGCGTGCGTCGAAGACTTTGGTTCTTCATCCTGTAGGTGGCGTTGCTGTCCTTCCAGCTATCGGTTGATATCGTCGCTATTGGCCATCGAATTTGGCGCCTCCACGCCTGCGCACTTCCTGCCCAATACTGGCATAAATAGGGAACTCTGGTCCTGCCTTAGAAGCGTGCTCGTCGCACCTGAAGATGTCGGTCAGTTGCGCTGACGAAATATTGTGGAGTTTTCACTATGACATCCGATGTCTCGGCTGAGAACCATATATACAACATATCCGTCGGAAAAGTCTGAAGCAACACAGGGTTATACCTATCACCGATGTTATTGAATCTGTATATTCAGCAAGCGTAAAGGAAACACAAGATAAATTTGAAGTAAGAATTAAAACCCATAGAGAAGAAACAAACTCTGAGATTTTCCAACGACATTGCAATTCTGTCAGGGACAGCAAAGGACTTGGAAGAGCAGCTGAACGGAATGGACAGTGCCTTGAGAAACAGGATATAAGATGAACTTCAACAGAAGTAAAAAGAGGATACTGGAATGTAGTATAATTAAATCACGTGATGCTGAGAGAATTAGATTAGGAAATGAGACAAAGCAGTAGATGAGTTTTGCTATTTGGGGGGCAAAATAACTGATGATGGTCGAGGTAGAGAGGATGAAAATTTAGACTGGCTTTGGCAAGGAAAGCGTTTCTGAAGAAGGGACATTTGTTAACATCGGGTATAGATTTAAGTGTCAGGAAGTCGTTTCTGAAAGTATCTGTATAGAGTGTAGCCATGTATGCAAGTGAAACATGGACGATAAACAGTTTAGACAAGAAGAGAATAGAACCTTTCGAAATGTGATGCTACAGAAGAATGCTGAAGATTAGATGGGTAGATCACATAACTAATGAGGAGGTATTAAATAGAATTAGGGAGAATAGAAATTTGTGGCACACCTTGACTAGAATAAGGGATTGGTTGGTAGGACATGTTCTGAGGCATCAAGGTATCACCAGTTTAGTAATGGAGGGAAGCGTAGAGCAAAAAATCGTAGAGGGAGACCAAGAGATGAATACGCTTAACGGACTCAGAAGGATGGAGGTTGAAGTTATTCGGAGATGATGAGGCTTGCACAGGATAGAGTAGCATGGAGAGCTGCATCAAAACAGTCTCTGAACTGAAGACCACAACGACAGCAACCACAGTAACACTCATACAGGATTCAGAAGTTGCATCATCTGAAACCTCACGATCCACACCAATGTTCTGAATTTTTTCTTGGGTTTCTGGCACAGATCGAAGTTGAAATGACATGTGGCCAGACAATATTCAGTGGAATGACGAAGCACATTTTACTTTACAGGGAGCAATGAATAAACAGAACTGCTGAATTTGGGGCAATGTTAAAACGTGTGTTGTGTACGTAGAGCCGCTGCACTCGTCGTATGTGACTGGATGGTGTCGTTTCTTGACCAGTTCTTCTTTTCAAGAGAGTACACCAAGAGGGCCTGTCCGGTGTACTATGGCGTCTGCACGTTATCGAAACCTGCTGGTAGACAGAGCATGTCATTCCTACTGTGGAAGAGCGCACCCATGTGGAAACCACTGTTTTCATGCAAGATGGAATAACCTCATGTCGCTCGCCCAGTGAAAGATCTGCTTAATGCAACATTGCAATAACGTGTTATTTTCACAGGTTTTCCAGATACATGGCCTGCAAGATCACCTGATCTGAATCTGTATGACTTTCTGCTCTGGGGCTTATCCAAAAGAACGCCCTTACGAGTTGAAAATAGGGTTTCTACATAATAAGGAGGCCATTACACAGGAACACATGGCTTAGATTCCACCAGGACTGCTGCGAGCACCTGATGTTCAAGTTATATTATGGATGTAGCCTCTCTTCGTCCTCTCCAGTGCTCATATTGAACAAATTGTGTAAGCAGCAGTTAATAATAAGATCCACATTATGGCTTCCTCACTTGTTTGACCTCGTCTGCCCACATTCCGTTCCTAATCCACTACACTTCTATTCGTATTTCTCGCAGATTTGCACCTATGGGTAAAACTGGAATTAATGCCTTTCCGTTGTAAACCGGCTCCGCATTAACGCATTGGAATATCTATCAAATTCCACCGCCATATGACAATTACAGCCCACACTGGACGTCTGTGAGCAGCTGCACTTTAATTATACCCAAACAGTACTTGACAAGTTTGGTGCATTGATCTCAACAGTTCCTTATGTCCAATCCTTATCTGTCAAGAAAGTGGAGTACCGCGTCAGCCAGATCCTCGCCACCATGTCGTGAATCGGCTATCAATTCAGCTATACGTTCTACTGCTAACCATAGTTATTTGATATAGCACCACAGCTTAACTAATCATTGTGCGCAATATGAAGACTGGGGTCAACAATAACAATGTAATATTTAGCTGCAAAAATTACTGTCACTATTTGTTCAACTACTCTTCCCCATGATCCTTATTAAATCCTCTTATGTAGTGAAAGTCAAGTATGGCGTTTTTTCCTTCCCAGAATCTTTCTTTTGTGACAGATGCCTGGCAAGAAATAATCCAAATTCAGCAATACGTTCCACGCCCATTAAGAAGCTTCCCTTCTGAACGCTTTCACGTTCATCATCATCATCATCATCATCATCATCACGACGGAAAGGCAGAATTCGAGTACAAAGTTTGTTAACAACAGTAGTAACTCCTTGTAACATACGTTTTTATTTTAACGAATCAGTCTCTTTATTTTGTTTTATCCCGTTCATAGCAATGTAGTTCCATATTTTTCAGATTTAAAAAACAAAAAAAAACAAAAAAGAAAGAACGAAAAGTATCAACACCGTGAAACGTTCCTCGACAATGCTGGGCGGTCCATTTTCCAATTACGTATGGTGAAAATGTAGTGTGTTCATCTTTAGTGTGTTTCCTCCTGGTCTTCTACAATTTCACTTGGAGAGTGCGTTTATTGTCTACCTGAATTCTTTGAGGATTTTATAAAAACGTCGAGAAAATATCTTCAATGCTTACTTTCTTTTCCTTTTGCTGGAGATCAATACTGAGCCCCATTTAATCGTTTCTTCAGTGATTACCAAAATATTGTAAAGCAGCACCCAGTAACCCTGCCACCCTGGGCAGTTGCCTAGTTTGCACCACCCACCTCATCCCCTAAACACGACCGTGACCATGTGCATTCGCAGGTTGACGGTTGCCAGGTGCATTAGAAGAAAGAGAGTGGTAACCTGAAAATGCGACATCATTCTGGAGCAGCAGCTCACGACCGGTGGATATTTTCTTTCAGTGATTAGCCCTCCATTCTTCAACGCACGACATATTCAGCAAGTTTTAAGCTTCACTGTTGTCAGCAGGACAGTCATTCGTCTTCTAAGGAAAGCAGAACTGAGAGCAAGAAACACTGTTCTCAAAGAGACATTGTCTACTTGCTACAGAGAAGCCTGCCCAGCCTTTGCTCCTGTTAATAGCGACACAACCCTCCACTTTTGGAGACGAGTGGTTTTCACTGGCGAAAACTTTCCTTTATGGCATCGACGGGAAAAGTACTTCCTTACCAGCCAAAATAGTGCTAATTATGATTCAAAATATGTAGTATAAGACAGAAAAAGACGCATCACGAAGTGGTCATCGGAATAGGACAGAAATCGGCAGATGTGTCGTACAAGTACAGACAAACAAATGAGCACTGTTTCAGAAAACTTGGATAATATAATCCAGAGAAAGAGTTTCACGAACTGAGGAAGTCAGTAATGCGGTTGTCTACGTCTGGCCCTTATGCAAGCAGTTATTCGGCTTGCCACTGATTGACAGACTTTCTAGATGTCATCCTGAAGGACATCGTGTCAAATTCTGTCACACTGGCACGTTAGATCGTCAAAATCCCGAGCTGGTAGGAGGGCCCTGCGTGTGATGCTGTGAACGTTCTCAGCTGACGAGACATCTGACGACCTTGCTGGCCAATGTACGGTTCGGAAGGCGCGAAGACAGGCCGTAGAAACTCTCGCCCTATGAGGGCGGGCATTATCTTGCTGAAATGTAAACCCAGAGTGGCATGCCAGGAAGGGGAACAAAACAGAGCACACAGTGTGGTCGGCGCACCGCTGTGCCGTAAGGGTGTCACGGTTGACAACCGAAGGGGTTCTGCTATGAAGTGAAATGAAATGCCACCCAGACCACCACTTCTGGTAGGTAGGCTGTGTGGCTGGCGGCAGTCAAGTTGGTATCCCATCACTGTCCAGGGCGTCGCCAGACACGTCTTCGCTGTTCATTCGGGCCTGGAATCTCATTGACCGGAGTAGAATTGTCTTCAGTGAGGAGTCCCAATTCGAACTAAGTCCCGTTGGCCAGCGAGTACACATCTTGAGACACCCTGGAGTGTAGTGGTATATCGACCTGTCTTCCACACTCCGTACAGTCTGACACAGTGATAGCCTGGGATGATATTTACTTTCGTAGCAGGAGCCCTTTCGTTGTCACCTGTGACACTCTTACAGCACAATGGCACGTCGACTATACAGGGCTATTACAAATGATTGAAGCGATTTGATAAATTCACAGTAGCTCCATTCATTGACATATGGTCACGACACACTACAGATACGTAGAAAAACTCAAAGTTTTGTTCGGCTGAAACCGCACTTCAAGTTTCTGCCGCCAGAGCGCTCGAGAGCGCATTGAGACAAAATGGCGACAGGAGCCGAGAAAGCGTATGTCGTGCTTGAAATGCACTCACATCAGTCAGTCATAACAGTGCAACGACACTTCAGGACGAAGTTCAACAAAGATCCACCAACTGCTAACTCCATTCGGCGATGGTATGCGCAGTTTAAAGCATCTGGATGCCTCTGTAAGGGGAAATCAACGGGTCGGCCTGCAGTGAGCGAAGAAACGGTTGAACGCGTAGCCCGCGGAAGTCGACGAATAAAGCAAGCAGGGAGCTAAACGTACCACAGCCGACGGTTCGGAAAATCTTACGGACAAGGCTAAAGCAGAAGCCTTACCGTTTACAATTGCTACAAGCCCTGACACCCGATGACAAAGTCAAACGCTTTGAATTTTCGGCGCGGATGCAACAGCTCATGGAAGAGGATGCGTTCAGTGCAAAACTTGTTTTCAGTGATGAAGCAACATTTTTTCTTAATGGTGAAGTGAACAGACAATGTGCGAATCTGGGAGGTAGAGAATGCTCACGCATTCGTGCAGCAAATTCGCAATTCACCAAAAGTTAACGTGTTTTGTGCAATCTCACGGTTTAAAGTTTGCGGCCCCTTTTTCTTCTGCGAAAAAAACGTTACAGGAGACGTGTATCTGGACATGCTGGAAAATTGGCTCATGCCACAACTGGAGACCGACAGCGCCGACTTCATCTTTCAACAGGATGGTGCTCCACCGCACTTCCATCATGATGTTCGGCATTTCTTAAACAGGAGATTGGAAAACCGATGGATCGGTCGTGGTGGAGATCATGATCAGCAATTCATGTCATGGCCTCCACGCTCTGCCGACTTAACCCCATGCGATTTCTTTCTGTGGGGTTATGTGAAAGATTCAGTGTTTAAACCTCCTCTACCAAGAAACGTGCCAGAACTGCGAGCTCGCATCAACGATGCTTTCGAACTCATTGATGGGGACATGCTGCGCCGAGTGTGGGAGGAACTTGATTATCGGCTTGATGTCTGCCGAATCACTAAAGGGGCACATATCGAACCTTTGTGAATGCCTAAAAAACTGAGTTTTTGTATGTGTGTGCAAAGTATTGTGAAAATCTCAAATAATAAAGTTATTGTAGAGCTGTGAAATCGCTTCAATCATTTGTAATAACCCTGTATTCTATTCCCCTTTCTTCTGACCTTCAAGGCAAGCTATTCTGTACTTGCATTTCAGCAAAATGACCTGCATGCAGGTAGAGTGTTACTTGTATCGTGTTTTCCAAACCCTACCTGGGTCAGCAATGTCACCACATCTCTCCCCAGTGGAGAAAGTTTGGAGTGTTATGGGCAGCGCCTTCCTAGCAGCTCGGTATTTTGACGATCTAACGCATAATTGGAAAGAATTTGGCTCGATATTCCTCAGGAGGACTATCGTTCCATGCCACGCTGAATAACTTCGCATAACGGCCAGAGGTGTACTAACGCGTTACTGACTTGTTCAGTTTGCGAAACCCTTTCTCTCCAATAAATTACGGAATTTTTCTGAATTTGTAATTATTAGCTTGTCTGTAGACGACGTAACTCTATAGTCATCACGTGAAAAAAATGGCAGGGACCCCCTCTCAGCCAATGGGAGCCCCAATCGACCAATGCGGATCAAGCACCTTTCCCCATTATCATCTGTCATAACTAGCTCAACTGCCCATAGCCCTTTTCATTCGAGGTCTGAGCATAACGTGATAGAGGTGCAGATTTGTTATAAGCAATATCAGATTATCAATAGTAATTCTTTCTCCATAGGTACAGCTGAAGTGGATGAGCCCAGTCAGTTGTACTCTGTAGTGAAAGGGTTTCTAATTAATAACATTCTTCCGCAATTTTTCTTAATTTCCCATATTTTGGTATCTTCCCCAATTTTACGCATTTTTCGCCAATTTTCGAAATTTTTTTCGGGCTTCCCAAAATTATAATTATTGTGTCGAATCACACAAGATCCACCCCACTGTTCCGACGTCGGGTCAATGTCTTCATGCCCTCAGGCGATCACAACGAAGCATAGGTCTTATTTATTTATCATTGCTAAGTCACCACTCCATCACTAGCGTGCGTGTGCGCGCGTGCGCGTTTTTGGGATGTCATGGTGTATGTGTTAGAAACTAATGTATTGGTAGAAATTATGTCATAGCAATTTCTATAAGTGATACAGATGTCTAACCAAATATGTAACATAAGAAATACCACACTCCAATAAAGAAACCCCTTCCAAACCACCACTACATTACTATATTGTGTGACGACATAATAAAATACCGACGCCACCAACGGAAGATACTGTTTCAGACGCTGTACAGCGCTATCAAATACGCACCTAGAGATACAACCGTCCAATAACTGAAAACACCTCAGCGAACATCAGTTCGCTGACGGTAACCCACTCCTTTGACTGCAAACTGTGGATGGATAGCCGCGGAAACTGCTGCTTGGAATATGACCGCGGACATGCGGAGCAACTGCTGAGAACGTTGGGGTGTAGTCATCCCCAGCCTGGTGGCTCACACTGCTGTCGTATCAGTTTTGGTCGAAAAGTCTCCTGCCCGCTGTAATATAAAAGCAAACAGATCCCAACATGTCGGTGTAAATTCAAAGAACGCTACAAATACACACCTGGATGACGAGGATCTCCTCCCCTGTGTTCACTGGATAATGCCAGCAGGGTACCGAACTCCATGTGCGGTCACGGCCACAGAGTCGCGAATGGGAGAGCACTGCATGTCTGCCTAACAGTACACCAGACGGTGTATGCATGTCTGCCTAACAGTACGGTGGAGAAATTTTCGTTATTTAAACAATACGTATCTGTGCACACGCAAGAGACCTAGTGGCTGCCACAAATAGCACTCAGTCACTGGGGGAGAGGACAGTCTGCCACAGCAAACCTGTCGTAATGTACCGACGCCCTTGCAGATAAATGTTGCTAACAAATTTAGCGCCGAGTACTCCCTTTCCCAACCCCTTTTCTCTAGACCAATCAGAAACAGGCTTGCTCTGCTACCGCCTACCATCATTCTTTTAAAACCTCTGTGGGCTACTGCCATTGTTGTGTCCATTTTCCATTTTATATGGCTTTATGACAGATGGATTACATATACAGGTTCTTTTACACAATCTGGTGATGCTACAAAAGGGTGAAATGCATCGTCGATGTTAAATAATTTCGCATTCCAGTTTGTTGTTATGCTGAAATTGCATGGGTGACTCCATTTTCAGCCAGGTGGACCCCCATGTTGAGTGAAGATATTTGATTACGGTGTCTAAACAAAGTAAACCCTGCAATATTGTTTGTATATGCGGCGGAAAACCAGAGTTTGATCATTGCTACTAACATTATTTGACTGATCCATAGAAATACAAAGACACACGCTGGACAGCTAGTACATTGTGGTATTTAAACATTTCTACAAAAATTTATCTGTGCATCAATATAATGAGTTGTATTCTCCAACAGTTTATTGAACGTAACTTCTTCTACAATACAATAGCTGGCTGTACAATAGATGTACATCGATCTAGCCGGAGCTGTGGTTCCTCTCAGTCGACTGGTACTTCGATCGGCGGTGCAGTACAGCGACTTCGGTGATACCTTCTCGGAGACTGCTACAGCGGTTGCCATTATCAGTGGACGAAGACTGGTCTTCCTTCGACTGGCCGGGCCTATATAGTGAGCTGGAGCCAATAGAAACCCTGTGCAGGAATCCGTGGCTGGCTATCTCGCGGTGACCTCTGCAAGGAAAGGTTCCTATTAATCGACTGTAATCTTTGGCGTGTTTACCTGATGTCTTCGGCTGTTGGTTTGTTTCCCTCATAGCGTGGCTGTTATGCGGTGCTGCCTGCCATTTAGAGGAACCCGATGGCAGACAGTACACACCACTCTTCCTGGGGTTGGGGGGGGGGGGGGGGAGAGGAGGGCGACATCGTCCTGCTCGGCCATGGCGGCTTCGTGGAGGAGGCGGTGAAAACTCGCCCCAGCAGAGTAGGGCGCGGCGCGGTGGGCCAGACGTGCGGAGCTGCGTTGCGGAAGATACGAGGTGCCGGCCGCGACGGTGCCACGGGCATAGGTTCGTCGACGTCCGCGGGATGCTTCCCGGAAAATGGACTGCGCGGGTGTCGCTGGCTAGGCTGCGACACCGGCGGCGGCGGTGCCAAGGGCACGGGGGCATCGTCAACGATGGTGGATGGCGCAGCCGGTCGGGCCGGTGGAGGAGCCGGTGGAGCCAGCAGCCGCTGTGGAGACGACGGCTGTTGCTGCTGGACGGGGTCTGGCGGCCCTGCACGCCGACCACGGGTGGAAGGGAGCGCATCCGGGCGGCTGGAAAAAGGCGGCGGAGCTGTTTGCTGGAAAGAAGAGGCGGTCGGGAAACCCTGATACCAGCGCCTGAGTTGGTTGCGGTGGCGGCGGACCACTTTGTCAGCGATGCAGACATCAAAGAGCTGATGGCCTTGCGGCCAGACGATCACCCCCTGAATCCATCCAGCTCTCAGGCCGAAACCTCGCGCCCAGATAAGGGATCCAGGAACAAAGGGAGCCTGTGCAGTCGGAACCTGTCGTTTGGGTCCAGGCCGGAGGAGGTGCCAAAGGGTATGAGGTTGCCGGCCGTGCAAAAGTTCCGCTGGACTACGGAGGCCGATGGGCGTCGACCGATAGGAACTGAGGAACAACGTGCGCGACTCGTCCAAAGTGTGGGCGGAGGCATAATTTGTCACTTGGGTCTTAAATGTCCGGACGAGGCGTTCGGCCTCGCCGTTCGATTGCGGGTGAAAGGGCGCAGTGAGGACCTGTTGGATGCCATTGGCAGAACAAAATGTCGCGAATTCCTGGCTCCGGAATTTAGGGCCGTTATCGGTAACAATAGTTAGTGGCAACTCATCCGAGGAAAAACTTTCTGGAGAGCAGCGAGGGTCGCTTCCGAAGTGGGAATTGGATAGAAAAGCCACAGGACGTTCTGTCCCATTCAGAAGCTTGTGGGAGAGGACAGCCCTGAGCCCGTAATCAGACGTGTCCGTGGCCAGGAGCAATGGCAGAGACGGATCATATGGCATCAGGTGGGATTTTTTTTTTTTTTTTGTGGTTTTAGGGCGCACAACTTCAATGGTCATTAGCGCCCTGACTACTCTAAGAATGCACCGCGAGGCACAAGTTGACCACAACAACTAAAAGGGAAAACACGATAAAACGATAAAAGACAGACTGACAGGCATAGGATTAAAAAACAGCATCATCAAATGTCCTTAGCGAGGTTTGTCAAATTGATAAAACGAAGAACACGAGCAGCTGCTCGTGGGTCATCCGCTAAAATGGCATCGAAAGTATTTGGCAGGTTAAGATCGAGGCGCAGTGTGTTAAGATCTGGACAGGACATTAAAATGTGTCTAACCGTCAGCAAGTGCCCACATGGGCAGAACGGCGCCGGCGCAGCCGTCAGCAGATGGCGATGGCTGAACCGGCAGTGTCCAATTCTTAACCGGGCTAAAACGACCTCCTCCCGCCGAGAAGGGCGTGAGGAGGACGTCCAAGCCACGGGAAGAGGTTTTAAGGCCCGAAGCTTGTTGTCGGTAAGTGCAGCCCAATCGGCATGCCACAGCGATAAGATGCGCCGACAAATGACCCTGCTAAAATCGGACGAAGGGACACAACAAGAAGCTGTCCGAGGCTGGAGGACCGCAGCCTTGGCCGCGGCATCTGCAGCTTCGTTCCCAGGGATACCGACATGGCCAGGAACCCACATAAAGCTAACTGGAGAACCGACGTCCACAAGCTGCTGAAGAGAGCGTTGGATCCGGTGTACGAAAGGGTGAACTGGGTACGGATCACTGAGGCTCTGGATGGCGCTCAGGGAATCTGAGCAGATGACATAAGCAGAATGTCGGTGGCGGCAGATGTAAAGAACAGCCTGGTAGAGGGCAAAGAGCTCAGCTGTGAAGACCGAACAATGGCCATGGAGCCGGTATTTGAAACTTTGTGCCTCGACAATAAAGGAACACCCGACCCCGTCATTGGTCTTAGAGCCATCTGTATAAATGAAAGTCATGTCGATGAACTTCGAACGAAGTTCCAAAAAACGGGAGTGGTAGACCAAACCGGGGGTGACCTCTTTTGGGAGCGAGCTGAGGTCAAGGTGAACGCGGACCTGAGCCTGGAGCCAAGGTGGCGTGCGGCTCTCGCCCACTCGAAAGGTTGCAGGGAGTGAAAAATTAAGGCGTTGAAGGAGGCGACGAAAGCGAACTCCAGGGGGTAGCAGGGCAGTGACATACAACCCGTATTGACGGTCAAGAGAGTCGTCAAAAAAGGAACGATAAGACGGATGGTCGGGAATTGACAGTAGCCGACAGGCATACCGACAAAGCAGTATATCGCGCCGGTAGGTGAGTGGCAATTCGCCAGCGTCAGCATGAAGACTCTCTATGGGACTGGTATAAAATGCTCCGATCGCAAGTCGTAAACCCCGATGTTGTATGGAGTTGAGGCGGCGTAAGATGGATGGCCGTGCAGAGGAGTATACGAAGCTCCCATAATCCAGCTTGGAGCGGACGATCGACCGATATAGACGAAGTAGGACGGTTCGATCCGCTCCCCACGACATACCACTGAGAACACGGAGGACATTTAAAGAACGGGTACAACGGGCGGCCAAATATGACACATGTGGAGACCAGCTAAGTTTCTTGTCAAATGTAAGGCCTAAAAATTTGGTTGTCTCCACGATTGGGAGAGCAACGGGACCGAGTCGTAAGGACGGTGGGAGAAACTCTTTGTAGCGCCAGAAGTTAATACAGACCGTCTTCTAGGCAGAAAAACGGAAGCCATTGGCGACACTCCAGGAGTAAAGACGGTCAAGAGAACGCTGAAGACAGCGCTCCAGGACACGTGTACACTGCGCGCTGCAATAGATGGTAAAATCGTCCACGAACAGGGAGCCTGATACATCAGCTGGGAGGCAATCCATTATTGGATTGATCGCGATGGCGAAGAGAGCGACGCTCAAAACTGAGCCCTGTGGCACCCCATTCTCCTGGCGAAAGGTGTCGGACAGGACAGAACCCACACGTACCCTGAACTGTCGATCCATTAAAAAGGAACGAATAAAAAGAGGGAGGCGACCGCGAAGGCCCCATGTACGCATGGTGCGGAGAATGCCCGCCCTCGAACAGGTGTCGTAAGCCTTCTCCAAATCAAAGAACACAGCCGCGGTCGGGCGCTTCCGCAAGAAGTTATTCATAATGAAGGTCGACAAGGTAACCAGATGGTCAACAGCAGAGCGGCGCCTACGAAATCCACATTGTACATTGGTAAGTAGGCGTCGAGACTCGAGCAGCCAAACCAATCGAGAGTTAACCATTCGCTCCATCACTTTACAGACACAGCTGGTAAGCGAGATAGGTCGATAACTGGAAGGCAAGTGCTTGTCCTTCCCTGGCTTAGGAATCGGGACAACAATAGACTCGCGCCAGCATGCGGGAACATGTCCCTCAATCCAGATGCGATTGTATGTACGAAGAAGAAAACCTTTACCCGCAGGAGAAAGGTTCTTCAGCATCTGAATATGAATAGAATCTGGCCCTGGAGCGGAGGACCGTGATCGGCCAAGTGCGTTTTCGAGTTCCCGCATGGTGAATGGGGCATTATAACTTTCACAATTCGAGGAGCGGAAGTTAGGTGGCCTAGCCTCCTCTGCCCGTTTGCGGGGGAGGAAGGCAGGATGGTAATGAGCGGAGCTCGAAACCTCTGCGAAAAAGCGGCCGAAGGCATTGGAGACAGCCTCAGGGGCCACAAGGACGTCATTCGCGACCTTCAAGCCAGAAACTGGTGAGTGGACCTTAGTGCCAGATAGCCGGCGCAGGCTACCCCAGACAACAGAAGAAGGAGTAAAACTGTTGAAGGTGCTTGTGAAAGCAGCCCAGCTGGCTTTCTTGCTTTCTTTGATAATACGACGACACTGAGCACGTAATCGTTTATAATTGATACAATTCGCCACTGTAGGGTGGCGTTTAGCATCAGGTGGGAGGCTGATTGCAACTGGCGTTTGAGGGTGGAATAGGCCGTCTCACAAGCAGGGGTCCAACTCAAGGAGACATTTTTGCGGCATAAGTGATATAAGGGGGCCGCCACCTGAGCGGCCGATGGAAGGAACTTCCGGTAATACGATATTTTTCCAAGGAAGGATTTCAGCTGATGGATGTCCCGTGGGGGAGGCAGGCGGTGTATGGCGTCCACATAGGAAAATGACGGAGCGATGCCTTTATGTGAAATAACCTGTCCTAAATAGGAAATAGAAGGTTGAAAGAAGGAACACTTCACCTTACTGCATTTTAGCCCAGCCTGGCAGAGGCAAAGAAACAGCTGAAGCAAATTGGTAAAATGGGCTGCAGCAGTAGGGCCCGTAACGACAATGTTGTCGAGGTAATTAATGCAACTGGGAATGTCCTGCAGAAGTTGTTCCAAGAAGCATTGGAAAATGGCCGGGGCGCTAGCCAGGCCGAACGTGAGGCCAGCGGGCATATTCAGAACAGTGAGGGCTTGAGAAGCTTTATCCAAATGAACCTGGAGGTACGCCTCAGCCAGTCAATTTTGGTAAAGTAACGACCACCAGCCAATCGATGGAAGAGATGATCAGACCGAGGGAGTGGAACATCGTCCACCTGGAGCTGGGTGTTGAGGGTCGCCGAAAAGTCCCCAAAGAGACGGAGGCACCTGCCTGGCTTTTGGACGATGACGAGAGGTGTTGCCCAGGGGCTGAACTGAACAGGCTGTAGCACCCTTTCCTTTTGCAGACGGTCCAATTCGTCGTGCAGTGGCTGCTGGAGAGCTACGGGGACCTGCCTAACCTGGAAGTATCGAGGGCAGGCTGACTGCCAGAGGTGGAGCGTTGCTGCAAACCCCTTGGTGCACCCAATGCCGGGGGAGAAGCTATCCTGGAATTCGGTGCAGAGGGAGTCAACTTTGGGAAACGGCAGCTCTGAAGAAACCAGATGTACATGATCATCGATCCTGAACCCGAACATTTGGAAAGCATCCAACCCAAACAGATCGGTAGCATTGGAACTGTTGACTGCCAGAAAAGAAATCGTATGACTGACAGATTTGCAAGAAACCACCGTCGTGAACTGCCCCAACAAGGCGATTTCCTGTCTGTTGTATGTAAGTAGGCGTCGAGGGGCCGGATGAAGGCTTGGCGCTCCTAAAACGGTCTAGGTAGTGTAATTGAGCAGGGATACCGCAGCCCCTGTATCCACCTGCAGTCGAACTGGCTTACCCAATAGGGTGACATCAATATACAGTTTTGGGGACGCCAAAGACACAACTTGGTTGATGTCCACGGACGCCTTGGTGTCAGAGTGCCTGGAGATTGGCGCCGTGGCAGAGCGACAGACAGAGGCAAGGTGCCCGTCCCGACTGCAACGGCGACACGTCGCCCAGCGGTCAGGACAATCCTCCTGTTCATGCTGGGAATAGCATCCTGGACATGATGGAAGGCATAGGGGTTCTCTGCGGCGGCGTTGCTGGCCCCGTGAGAGCTGCTGGTTGTCTTCCTTGAACGACCGTCTTTTTTTGTTTTCCGTACGCCGAGAAGATGCCGGTGCGGTGCGCTGGGGAGTTCGGTGTGAAGGTGCGTATACGGCCGCAATGTCCTCCTGGACGTCGGAAGTCTCTTCTCGGACGACTGCGACGTCGCTCCACGTTTCCAATCTGTGGTCAGCTGCAGTGGGAACTTCAAACTTGAATGCAAGGTCTATGATTTGATCTAGCGAAGGGTCCTCCAACTTTAAAGCGTCGTGGCAGAAAGCCGCGTCTGGGGCAGCTTGGATCAGGTGATCCCAGACCACGTCATCTGCGTAAGATTCCCGGTGTATGCGGGCGTCAAAGTTGCACTTCCGAGAGATACCTTTGAGTTCAGCAGTCCATTGTCGGTACGTCTGATCGGGTTCCTTTCGACTCTGGTAAAATTCCACTCTTGCTGCCATGACGTGATATCTGCGGCGATAATAGGAGGTGAGACACTCACATATGGCTGTGAAGGTAAGACTGTCAGGATCACATGGCTTGAGTTTCGTCAGGAGCTCGTACATACGGGAGACCTTCCAAGAAAGAAAATAGGCTCTCTGATCATTTTCCTGGGATACCTGATGAATCCAGAAATGTTGACGAATCCTCTTTTCATATGTTTCCCTATCTTCAGCGTCTTCATCGAATGCTGGGAACGCTGGCGGTGTCGGTGGTGAAGACTTTGAATTTCAGCAATCAGTTGCTGCTGCAGTATTGCGAAATGTTGAAAAAGTTGATTCAGTACCTGCTGCACTGATAGATTCTGCTGCTGCAGTTGTGATTGTGCTTGTTGTTGTTGTGGTTCCATCTTCTTTGGGTTGTCGAATCCTTACTCATCGCTACTTTTGTATTCTCCAACAGTTTATTGAACGTAACTTCTTCTACAATACAATAACTGGCTGTACAATAGATGGAGACTTCCGTCGATCTAGCCGGAGCTGTGGTTCCTCTCGGTCGACTGGTACTTCGATCGGCAGTACAGTACCGCGGCTTCAGTGATATCTGCTCGGAGACTCTGCTACAACGGTTGCCATTAGCTTTGACCGGTCGGGCCTATATAGAGAGCTGGAGCCAATAGAAACGCGGCGTAGGTATCCGTGGCCGGATATGTCGCGGTGACCTCTGCAAGGAAAGGTTCCTATTAATCAACTGGAATCTTCGGCGTGTTTACCTGATGTCTTCAGCTGTTGGTTTGTTTCCCTCATAGCGTGGCTGTTATGCGGTGCTGCCTGCCATTTAGGGGAACCCAATGGCAGACAGTACGTGAGTGTCCTTCAGTTGTGAGCAGGACCAGTGCAGCTGACGTATTACCCCACTACACGTCAATCATACCGGGTATATCGGGAGAAAATTTAGCGACAAAACATAGTCCTGGAATTACGTTGACGGTGGGCTGTATCTTCCCGTGTTCCCAGACAGAATGTAAAAACATGTAGCTCTCACAATATTACATCGCTATGTCACAGTAAGACTCATGAACAGATGCGGAACTACTCCGAAGTAAACGCGTCCTCACCACACACAAACGAAACTGAGTAAAGACCACAGTGTAGGAAAAAGAAACTATTTACGTACGCGAAGTCATATACTCACAGAGTCACAGTACAATAAATCGCGAGCTTAGAGAGTTGCAGAGATTGAGGACCGTTTGTCGATAACACTATTCTCCAAAGACTGTGTGGATTCAAACAGCGCACAACACACTCACAATGAGCTCTGTAGAAACAGGCTGCACATACCCGATAACACTGCAATCGGCACCATATTTGTGATGAAATGCTGTTCCTCTCTGCAGGTGCTACTGCTGCAGCAGTGAACCATGAGGTTTCACGTTGCCATTGCGAGCCTGTGGTCAGCCGTGGGAATACTGAAGGCGGCAGCCATTCGTCACATCTCCGAATGTGTTGCCGCTACCTCTAAGCTGGTTGAGAGAAAGTATTGGAAGCGGCCTACGCAAAACTGGAAAATTGGGGGGACTCAGCGACCTGTGTGCGCCATTAGGAGTAACGGACAAGAAATTTCTTTCATATCCACCTGTGTGTCAGAAGACTATGGCTCCAAGGCGGCCGATAAGGAGCCATATCTGAACAACACCCACACACTAGCGACGCGCTCCAATCGCAGGAGGATGTTTCGATAAGGCTAACAACGTGGCACCTGCCGAAAGTACAGAGAATTCTTTATCAATAAAAACGCACTGAAATTAATGATGCATTAAAACTACACCCTTTTACAACATCTACACATCCATCTCAACGTATCAGATGTATTCCAGTCTCATGAATCAGAACAATAAAAAGACGTCACGGTCAACAACATCTAATCGAGTATTACTGCCCCAGTAGACAAAGTGCAAGAAGATCTTTGGGCTACATGTGTCTATATGAAAGCTTTAATAGGTTACGGCCTAAGTCTCCTCGACAAACAATTCCAACGTAACCTATCAGGAAGGTATAATTTGGTCTATATAGTAACCAGTAATGCAGCCACGAATTATCGTTGCGTTATCAGAATTATTTTCTAAATTTTTTTGCCATATTCATCCACATCTACAGGATTACTCTGCTATTCATAATAAAGGGCCTGGCAGAGGGTTCAATGAACCTCCTTCAAGCTGTCTCTTTACCGGTCCACTCTCGAACGGCGAGCGGGAAAAACGAGCACAATTTTTTCTGTGCGAGCCCTGATTTCTCTTATTATATCATGATGATCATGTCTCCCCATGTAGGTGGGTGCCAACAGAATCTTTTCGCAATTGGAGGAGAAAACTGTGGTGTCACCGCCAGACACCACACTTGCTAGGTGTTAGCCATTAAATCGGCCGCGGTCCGTTAGTATACGTCGGACCCGCGTGTCGCCACTATCAGTGATTGCAGACCGGGCGCCGCCACACGACAGGTCTAGAGAGACTTCCTAGCACTCGCCCCAGTTGTACAACCGACTTTGCTAGCGATGGTTCACTGACAAAATACGCTCTTATTTGCCGAGACGATAGTTAGCATAGCCTTCAGCCGCGTCATTTGCTACGACCTAGGAAAGCGCCATTACCAGTTACTATTGATACTGAATCATGTACAGTCAAGAGCGCCGCTCCTCATTAATGGATTAAAGTTAAGTATTCCACCAGCAACGTCCGTTTTTCTGAAGTCTAATTTCCTTGGCCTGTTCCAGACCTCACGCCAGCCTGCGTGAGCTAAAACGCGTGCCTTTCGGCTTCCACTAATAATACGGTGTTGGCTCTCCTGCCAACCCACAACAAAAACTTGTGATTAAAATTTCATGAGAAGATCCCGCGCAACGAAAAACGCCTATGTTTTAATGATTGCCACTCCAATGTCTGTGGTACTATCTTCTCTATTTCGCGATAATACAAAATGAGCTGCCCTTCTTTGAACTTTTTCGATGTCATCCGTCGGTTCCACCTGATGCGGATACCACACCGCATAGCAGTACTCCAGGATAGGGCGGAGAAGTAGACCTGCTACACCTTCTAAGTGTTCTGCCAATAAATCGCAGCCTGCCGGAGTGGCCGAGCGGTTCTTGGCGCTAGAGTCTGGAACCGTGCGACCGCTACGGTCGCTGGTTCGAATCCTGCCTCGGGCATGGATGTGTGTGATGTCCTTCGGTTAGTTAGGTTTAATTAGTTCTAAGTACTAGGGGACTGATGACCTCAGAATTTAAGCCCCACAGTGCTCAGAACCATTTGAGCCAATAAATCGCAGTCTTTGATTGCCTCTATTCACATTTTCTATGTGATCGTTCCAATGTATTTTATTTGAAATAGCAATCTCTAAGTATTTAGTTGAAGTTACAGCCTTCAGATTTGTTCGACTTTTGGGGCAATCGAAATTCAGCGGATTTTGAGAGCTCGTTTCTCTGGATGGGGCAGGATAAGGTTACGATTGTGGATGGGGCCGTAATCAGTTACTCTCGGTTGCGCAACAAATACGTGAACTTTATTTAAAGAAATTATAATTTTAAAACAATCTCTTAAAGTCACAATTGACTATGATAGCACAGAAAAAAAATTCAACAATTTTAGCCCCGAAGGCCAGCAACAATAACCTCAAACAACAAACGGCTGAAGGCCTGAAATAAAAGTCTGAAGAACAATTCTAAATAGCACTTTTAAAATAAATAGCTTGCTTTTAAAATAAATAGCTTGCTTTTAAAATAAATAGCTTGCTTTTAAAATAAATAGCTTGCTTTTAAAACAGATTTGCTTAAAAACCTTACTGTAACATGTCTGAAGGCCTTATCACCAAAGAAGTGAAATTATTGCTCGGCTGAAGGTCATATCAATAATAAGAGATTTACAAATATCTTTAAAACAAACATCACAATCTAAGGAATCAAGACAAGCGGTTCTCAGCAAGTGTTCCAAGGGCCTTGGAAGGTAAATCAAACGTAAGGTACGGTGAGACAGGCAGCCAAGAGTTGTATTCACGTAACAGGATGACAACTAAAACTACTGAAACTAGGGGCACAAACGCTCCGACCGAAAGACTAACCAGTCTGCCTAACGTCCAATCACCGGTACAAAGATGGAATATTTTTAGGCAAGGGCGAAGAGACAGACAGCACTACGTCTTCAGAAAACACCCAAGGCCGAAGGAAACACCAGGACCGACGTAGTAGATCTCTGCCCCCCCCCCCCCCCCCCACACACACACACACACAAAAATATGCACAGTACAATACAAGAAGTTGTCAAACTACACGCCGTGTCGGACAGCATCAACACGACGAGGAAAGGCACACCACCTCCAGGGCAGGTAACTGGGGCGTTAGCGGCCACAAGGCAGAAAATACCACTGGTTGTACTTCACTAACAAGAATAATACTAAATTCAGTGATGAATAACAAATAGAGAAAGACGGCTGCAATGTTTCACCGCCTCTGAACACTTCACTTGTTGGCGCCAGGGTCAGCGGCCCTGGAAGCAACAACCCGCCTGCAAAAGTCGAGATCTCAGTATAGTCAAGGTTGCATTAGCAGTTAACTCTTCACTCAAACGTCCAGGGTTCGGTGTGCAACGAAGTCGTCGCTCTCGCAGCTACCCCTCATCGATCCGGCAGTGGCAGCACGCCGCCAGCAACCCCGGCTTGCCCCTCGCGCTGCATGGACCTGCTCGCTGCTGCGCCCCCAAACGACCTCATGTCCGTTCACCCTCCCACTCACACCAAATCCAGTACGCAGACAGCATTAAAATAACTGCTCATTCAAAACCACGAGATACACACGGAGCCCGGAAAACAATTACGACAACAATTCACAATACTAAAACGAGTCACTATGAAACAACATGGACGAATTAGAAGTCGGCACGAACACAGAGAAGCCAGAAGCGGTCGGAAGACCAAATGTACGTCGTCCGCTGCGACGACCGACCGAACGACCAACCAACAGTCGTCTCCACTCAAGTCAGGCACAGGAAAGATTCCAGTATAAATATTCGACTGACAACTTATTTCCATGAGATCACTTCGACGGCCACCCCCCCCCCCCCCCCCCCACACACACACACACACACACACACACACACACACACACACACACACACACACACACACACACACACACTTGAAAGTTGCACTACTCAAATATCACGACCCATTCAACTAAAACTCGCTGAATCCGGTCCTTGACGTGGTCGTGCACTCTCGCGACCACACCCTTCCGCCGGACAGTGGATGTGTGTCGCCAGCGGTCGGGCGAGCACTGGCTGTCCGGACCTCACTGCTGCTCTCTCCCAAATCCTCTTGTTCAACACACGACGGCCCGGAAATACTACAGGCTGCTCCAAAGACGGTACCACAGTAAGCGCTATCGATAAGCGCTGCTGCTGCTGCCACTCACGGACAGACAACGCGAGCAAACGTAGCGGCGCCAGTGAACACAATAAGAAAACGAGGCGCCACTATCGCTATTACAAGATGCCAGGCTATGATCCTGATCAGTTACCGCTTAGCAGCCAGCTATTGTTGCTCGAGCATCACATTAGCGAAGCTGTTACTTCACGTCATCAAGAGAAACAAGAATATTCATATCTTCAGTATCATTGTCGTCCAATTGTTTTGATTGTGATTATTGCGTCTGCTGACTCATCAAGTAAATATAATAGTCGTAGTGATGGGTGTGCAATAAAAATTAAGGTAATTGCGGGTAATGCTGTTCAGATAGTTTCAATTAATGTCCATGATGTATATTTCGGTTTGTATAGCTCTCTGTGGATCGGAGTATGGAAACAGATCCCTTCATCTGGCAGGTAGGTTAGAAAATTTAAAAAAGGAAATGGACAGGTTGAAGATATAGCAGAAATTAGAGAGGTTTGGTGGCAGGAGGATGAGGGCTTCTGGTCCGGCGAATAAAGGGTTATAAATACAAAGTCAAATATGGGTAATGCAGGAATGGTTTAGTAACGAATAAGATGGGTGGTTGTTTGAGGTTTAAGGGACCAAACAGCAAGGTCATCAGTCCCTTGTTTCAAATATGCTCCATTCCGCTAATGCGACATCTCAGGAAAGTCAGAACAATAAAACGGAAAAAGGTAAATACGTAAAAGGGCAGACATGTTGTCATTGGTAAAAACAAAATGAGGGAAGTCGGCAAGAGAACGAACCCAACGCTATGCTGAAGCAGCATAGGCAAGACCACCTGTGACTTAAAACGTGCAACCGCTAGAATGTAGAAATACGTATGGGAAAAGGAGACTAACCAATCCTTAAAAAACAAAGAGGTAAAAACAGAGTAAAAGGGGAAGAAAAGAGGATCTCGGTCAGGGAGGTGAATCGGGAATCTCCCAACATGGCTTACAGTGGGAGACACCCAAACACTCACCGCCCTGCCCCAACACCAGAGAGAGATTAAAAACCTTAAAACTGAGAATAAGAACCACTTTCCCAGAGGAAACCGAGAACCAGAGAGACCATCCGGGAATCGTCAGCCAACATCAAAGGTAAAGTGCAGGGGAGTCTGTACTTAGCACGCAGAGCCAAAAGAAGGGGGCATTCAACCAAAATGTGGGCTACTGACTGGAGGGCTCCACAACCACAAAGTGGGGGTGGCTCATCACGCAAAAGAAAACCATGGATCAGCCTGGTATGGCCAATGCGGAGACGACACAGTATGGTTGAGTCCTTTCGGGAGAGGCGAAAGGAAGAACGCCACGGGCCTGGTGTCACCTTAATCGCACAAAGTTTATTAGACAGGGGAGTAGCCTCCCAAGAATTGGCCCATGACTGTGCGAAGTGGGATTTTACGTGAAGCCGTAAATCCGCTGCAGGAGGGGCTACAGAAAACGGGGGTAAGTAACTGCTCCCCCAGCCAAACGATCAGCGAGCTCATTACCCGGGATACCCACATGGCCAGGGACCCAAAGGAAGTCAATAGAACAAGCAGCATGGTGAATATCAGCAAGATGTTCATGGATGGCAGAGACCAAGGGATGGCGCGAAAAACACCGGTCAATAGCAAGAAGGCCACTCATCGAGTCCATACATAACAAAACGCGGTTGTGTTGGGACTGTTAAACAAAGCTAAGGGCCTGGTAAATTGCCATCAATTCCGCAGTAAACACCCCACATGTGGGTGGCAGCAGATGATTTTCCGTTCCAACAGAGGACTTGAAGGCATACCCAACATGATCAGCAGACTTAGAGCCATCAGTGTAAAGAACAACAGGATCACGAAACTCCCATAAAATTTGGCGGAAAAAGGAACGCAACACCACCAGGGGGATGGAATCCTTCGCACCTCCATGGAGATCCATCCGAATTCGAGGCCGAGGAACTAACCAAGGAGGGGCGGAGGGGAGGGAGCGAGGAAGACAGGAAAAAGAAGGAAGCTGAAAATCACGGCAAAGAGACGCAAGGCGGAGCCCAACCGGTAAACCCGCCCAAGGGCGGGAGTCGGGTGTGCGACGTCCATGGTCTTGGAACAGGATAGAATAGGAAGGATGATTGGAGAGGAACGGATAGTGAGTGCATAAGACACCAAAAGCTGGGACCGCCGAACAGAAAGGTGGGAGGGGGGGATCCCAGCTTCAACCAGGAGACTATCAACAGGGCTAGTAGGGAAGGCACCGGTGGCCAAACGGATACCACGATGGTGGACTGGATCCAGCACGTGCAGTGTGGAAGGAGCAGCTGAACCATAAACTTGACAACCACAGTCCAAGCGAGACAGAAATAGAGCATGATAAAGACGGAGAAGGAGGGAACAGTCCGCACCCCAAGAGGAGTGGGCAAGGGAGCGAAGGACAGTGAGTTTACGGAAACATCCTACCTTCAGGAGTCTCATAAGGGGCAGCCAAGTGAGCTTGTTGTCGAAAAAAAGACCCAGGAAACGAAACTGTGGGACCACAGGCAATCGCTGTGCAGCGACATAGAGCTCTGGATCATGGTGGACCGTAGTACGGCGACAGAAGTGGCCCACCCGCGATTTTAAAGGAGAGAATTGAAACCCGTGTGCGAGGGTCCATGCAGGGGCACGCCGTATAGCCACCTGGAGCTGCCGTTCTGCAGATGCCATCGAGGAGGAACTAACCCAAACGCAGAAATCATCCACATTCAGGGCATGGGCGACCAAGGGACCGACAGAGGCCCCAAGTCCATCGATAGCAATGAGGAAAAGAAGGACACTCAAGACAGAACCCTGTGGGATGCCCGTCTCCTGGGTCTGTGGAGAACTGAAGCAGTACCAACTGGAACTGGCGGATAAAAATCGGTAGTGGGCCCCAAAGACCCCACTGATGAAGGGAAGTAAGATGTGATGGCGTCAAGCCGTGTCATAGGCCTTGCGAAGGTCAAAAAACACTGCAACCAAATGGCGGCGCTGGAAAAAGCCTGCCGAACTACGGATTCCAAGCGAAGTAAATTATGGATTGGAGGCCATCCCTCTCGAAAGCCACACTGGTAATTGTACAAGAGATTCCGAGATTCGAGGACCCAATTGAGCCGACATGCTACCATCCGTTCAAGTAACTTACAAACAACATTGGTCAAACTAATTGGCCGATAGCTGTCAACAGATAGGGGGTTCTTACCAGGCTTAAGAACAGGAACCACAATGCTATCCCCCCACTGAGAAGGAAGTCATCCTGGAGCCAGATATGGTTAAACACCTGAAGAAGATGTTGCCGTTGTGGAGCACTGAGATGTTGAAGCAGTTGGTTATAAATGGAATCTGGGCCAGTGGCCCTATCATTAGAAGAAGATAGAGCAGAAAGAAATTCCCATTCAGCAAAAGGTTCGTTGTAAGATTCTGACTCACAAGGGATGAAACATAAGGTGGAAGCTTCAGCTCGCTGTTTTTGGTGAAGGAAAGCAGCTGGATAGGAGGCTGACGCTGATGCCACAGCAAAATGGGTCGCAAGATGTTCTGCAAGAACTAATGGGTCCGTACAAATGCCATCTGGGAGGTGAAGGCCTGGGAGGGTGGACGGCCGATGGCAACCTTGGAGACAGCGAAGTGTAGCCCATACCCATGACAGAGGAACAGTAGAACCAAGGGAAGAAACGAATCGTTCCCAACATATGCGCTTGCTCTGTTTGATTAAATGACGGGCTTTACCGCGGAGGCGTTTAAAGTTAGTAAGGCTGGATATGGATGGGTGCCTCGTAAGGTGTTGCAAAGCTCGACGGCTATCATGGATGGCAATGGCAATGGCCGTACTCCACCATGGGACTTGCCAGCGACGAAATGGTCCAGAAGAGCGCGGGACAGCAAGGCTAGCAACGCCAAAAATCGCCTCAGACACGTCAGGTAGGACGTCATCAATACGACACGAAAGAGAGGGAGAAAACACGTTCTTTGCAGTGTATAGAGGCCAATCGGCGCGTCGGAAAGACCAACGAGGTAACCTGTCCATCGGGGAGCGGGAAGGGATAATCAACGGGAAATGGTCACTATCCAAAGGTCGTCGTGTGGCGACCAGTGTAATGAAGGGAGGAGAGAGTGAGAAGAAAGACAAAGTTCAATGGCAGAAAATGTACCATGACCGGCACTGAAGTGAGTAGGGGAGCCATCATTAAGAAGACACAGGTCGTGGTCTGCAATAAATTGGTCTATAAGATGACCTCGTCTAGATGGAAAGGCACTGCCCCACAAGGGATGATGAGCATTAAAATCCCCAAGGAGGAGGAAGGGAGGAGGAAGTTGCTGAAGAAGGGCAGTTAAGGCAGCAGGTGTAAGAGTGCTGTCAGGAGGGAGATAAAGATTGCAAACTGTGACCGCAGAGTCTAAGTGGACCCTAACAGCAACTGCTTCCAATATAGTTTGAAGAGGAATCCACGTGCTAGCAATGTCTGTACAGACCAACGTACAAACGCCACCAGAAGCCCACAGAGGTCCAACCCGATTTCGACAGAAAACACAGAACCCACGGAGGGTCGGTGAGTGAGCATCAGTAAAATGAGATTCCTGGAGAACCACACAAGCTGCAGAGTAGGACGAAAGAAGGGATTTCAATTCCAGAAGGTGACGATAGTATCCATTACAATTCCATTGGAGAACCACAGAACGATGGTTTAAATGGGGGCTGAACACGCTAAATCTAGTCATACCGCCGGGTCCCCACCCGTCACCGACAAGGAGGGGGCGACATCCATGAACGACAGGTCAGAATCCGGTTGTGAAGTCGGGGAAGGGACCTCCGGTGACACCAGAGGCTCTTTGTCCCGGGACTTATGTTTCTTCTTCTTTTCAGGCTGAAATCGAGGAGGGCTGTGTGGCATAAAGGAGCCAGCTGCAGCAAGATCAGGAACAGAAAGAGACCGGGCGACCTGGGGGCCGACAGACCGCGGCTCTCGCGGTCGTCGCGCGGCAGCAGACCTTTGGCTTGGAAGGTGCCGGGAAGGGGCATCCCGGGAGAGGCGCCCTTGACCGGCAGACGCCGAAGGAGTGGGACACTTCTCCGGCTGGGGAGGGGGAGCAGCGCCCATAGGAGGAGGTGTGGGAGCCGCAGGGGAGGGGGGGAGGAGAGGGGTCCGCGATGGGGGTAAGGAAGGGGGAGGAAGGGTTGTAGGTGTAACCAAGGCATAACTAGATGTCATGGACACAAGGTGAAGTCGTGTATATTTCTTACAGACCTCTGTGTAGGTTAAACGATCGAGGGACTTATACTCCTGTATCTTCTTTTCCTTCTTATATACTGGGCAATCTGGTGAACGTGGAGAATGACTACCATGACAATTTACACACACAGGAGGGGGAACACAGGGACTCACCTCATCGAGTGGACGTCCACAGTCACCACAGAGAGGGGCCTGTGAACAGCGGGAAGACATGTGGCCAAAACGCAAGCACTTAAAACACCTCATAGGAGGTGGGATGTACAGCTTCACATCACAGCGATAGACCATAATCTTAACTTTCTCCCCTTCAAAAGCCAGGATAAAGGCACCAGTATCAATACGATTGTCTTTAGGACCCTTCTGAACACGCCAAACAAAGTGAACACCACGCCGTCCGAGATTGTCCCGAAGTTCATCAGTTTGAAGGATGAGGTCCCTGTGAAAAAAACACACCTTGTACCATATTTTGAGACTGTTGGGGGGTAATGGACACAGGAATTGTGCCAAGATGGGTACAGGCACGAACGGCCGCAGATTCGGCAGCTGAAGCAGTTTTTTTCGGCAACGAACCCGACCGCATTTTGCTCAGGGAGTCCACTTCGCCAAGCTTGTCTTCAATGTGTTCCACAAAGACTAAAGGTTTGACACTGGTGAAAGTATCTCGATCAGTCCTGGTGCAAACTAGATAACAGGGGAAAGGTTTTGCCCCTAGCCGATGGGACTGACCCTCTTCCCAGGGGGTAGCCATGGAAGGGAAGGCCAAAGGGGCAAGAGAAGCAGCACTTGAGGAATCAGTTCCATGCAGAGAGATGGCCGCAGAATAACAGCCTGAGTTCTGGACCCGTACGCATTTCATTTGCATAGCGTCCGCCCACTCTGATCAGGGGCTCTCCTCACGGGGAGCAACCAGCCACAGCAAGGGCCGTCTGGCACGCCGGCCATTGCTGGGGGTTCCGATGCTCCAGGATGACGAGCAACCACTCCAAGGCATGCATGAGGAGGTCACAGCTCAGGTATCAGAAGTGTGATCCCTGTGTGTTCAGGGGGCTCAACCAAAAGGGTACATAGCGACCCCACCACACGGGCTGGCTACCGTGCTGGCTATGCACCCTAGTATCAGACAACGACGTGAAAGAAAAGGTGGAATGTACTAGGAGGGCGCACGTCGGAGACACTAAGTAAGATGCTCTTCCCAAATGGCTCACACTATGGAGGAGGCATTTTGTAGTGGATGTCAAACCCCAGAGGAGACCAAGCAATGCCAAAAGGAGGAGACGATTATGCAACGAAGCCGAATTGGAAAACCAAAAGAACCAGGAGGATAGCGGGGGCCAACATAAGCAACGACACCAATAGAGGGAGAGGAGAGGGCGAGGGGAAGGGGGAAATGAGGGAGGTGAAGGGAGAGAGGGGGGGGAAGGGGGGAGAGAGGGGGGGGGAAGGGGGAGAGAGGGGGGGGGAAGGGGGAGAGAGAGGGGGGGGAAGGGGGAGAGAGAGGGGGGGAAGGGGGAGAGAGAGGGGGGGGAAGGGGAAGAGAGAGGGGGGAAGGGGTAGAGAGAGGGGGAAGGGGAAGGGAGGGAGGGAGAGAGAGAGGGGGGGAAGGGAAGGGAGGGAGGGGGGGAAGGGAAGAGAGAGAGGGGGGAAGGGAAGAGAGAGAGGGGGGAAGGGAAGAGAGAGAGGGGGGGAAGGGAAGGGAGGGAGGGGGGGAAGGGAAGGGAGGGAGGGGGGGAAGGGAAGGGAGGGAGAGGGGGAAGGGAAGGGAGTGAGAGGGGGGGTGGAAGGGAAGGGAGAGGGGGGGTGGAAGGGAGGGAGAGGGGGGGGGGGGGTGGAAGGGAGGGAGAGGGGGGGGGGGGTGGAAGGGAGGGAGAGGGGGGGGGGGTGGAAGGGAGGGAGAGGGGGGGGTGGAAGGGAGGGAGAGGGGGGGGGTGGAAGGGAGGGAGAGGGGGGGGGGGTGGAAGGGAGGGAGAGGGGGGGGGGGTGGAAGGGAGGAAGAGGGGGGGGGGTGGAAGGGAGGGAGAGGGGGGGTGGTGGAAGGGAGGGAGAGGGGAGGGGGGGGGGTGGAAGGGAGGGAGAGGGGGGGGGGGGTGGAAGGGAGGGAGAGGGGGGGGGGGGTGGAAGGGAGGGAGAGGGGGGGGGGGGGGGGGGGTGGAAGGGAGGGAGAGGGGGGGGGGGTGGAAGGGAGGGAGAGGGGGGGGGGTGGAAGGGAGGGAGAGGGGGGGGGTGGAAGGGAGGGAGAGGGGGGGTGGAAGGGAGGGAGAGTGGGGGGGGGGTGGAAGGGAGGGAGAGGGGGGGGTGGAAGGGAGGGAGAGGGGGGGGTGGAAGGGAGGGAGAGGGGGGGGTGGAAGGGAGGGAGAGGGGGGGGGGGGGTGGAAGGGAGGGCGAGGGGGGGGGTGGAAGGGAGGGCGAGGGGGGGGGGGTGGAAGGGAGGGCGAGGGGGGGGGGTGGAAGGGAGGGAGAGGGGGGGGGGTGGAAGGGAGGGAGAGGGGGGGAAGGGAGGGAGAGGGGGGGTGGAAGGGAGGGAGAGGGGAGGGGGTGGAAGGGAGGGAGAGGGGAGGGGGTGGAAGGGAGGGAGAGGGGAGGGGGTGGAAGGGAGGGAGAGAGGAGGGGGTGGAAGGGAGGGAGAGAGGAGGGGGTGGAAGGGAGGGAGAGAGGAGGGGGTGGAAGGGAGGGAGAGGAGGGGGTGGAAGGGAGGGAGAGGAGGGGGTGGAAGGGAGGGAGAGGAGGGGGTGGAAGGGAGGGAGAGGAGGGGGTGGAAGGGAGGGAGAGGAGGGGGTGGAAGGGAGGGAGAGGAGGGGGTGGAAGGGAGGGAGAGGGGGGGGGGGGTGGGAGGGAGGGAGAGGGGGGGGTGGAAGGGAGGGAGAGGGGGGGGGGGGGTGGAAGGGAGGGAGAGGGGGGGGGTGGAAGGGAGGGAGAGGGGGGGGTGGAAGGGAGGGAGAGGGGGGGGGGGGTGGAAGGGAGGGAGAGGGGGGGGTGGAAGGGAGGGAGAGGGGGGGGGTGGAAGGGAGGGAGAGGGGGGGGGGGGGTGGAAGGGAGGGAGAGGGGGGGGGGTGGAAGGGAGGGAGAGGGGGGGGGTTGGAAGGGAGGGAGAGGGGGGGGGGTGGAAGGGAGGGAGAGGGGGGGGGGGTGGAAGGGAGGGAGAGGGGGTGGGGGTGGAAGGGAGGGAGAGGGGGTGGGGGTGGAAGGGAGGGAGGGTGTGGGGGGTGGAAGGGAGGGAGAGGGGGGGGTGGAAGGGAGGGAGAGGGGGGGTGGAAGGGAGGGAGAGGGGGGGGTGGAAGGGAGGGAGAGGGGGGGTGGAAGGGAGGGAGAGGGGGGGGGGGGGGGGTGGAAGGGAGGGAGAGGGGGGGGTGGAAGGGAGGGAGAGGGGGGGGGTGGAAGGGAGGGAGGAGGGGGGGGGTGGAAGGGAGGGAGAGGGGGGGGTGGAAGGGAGGGAGAGGGGGGGGGTGGAAGGGAGGGAGAGGGGGGGGTGGAAGGGAGGGAGAGGGGGGGGGGAAGGGAGGGAGAGGGGGGGAAGGGAGGGAGAGGGGGGGTGGAAGGGAGGGAGAGGGGAGGGGGTGGAAGGGAGGGAGAGAGGAGGGGGTGGAAGGGAGGGAGAGGAGGGGGGTGGAAGGGAGGGAGAGGAGGGGGTGGAAGGGAGGGAGAGGAGGGGGTGGAAGGGAGGGAGAGGAGGGGGTGGAAGGGAGGGAGAGGAGGGGGTGGAAGGGAGGGAGAGAGGGGGTGGAAGGGAGGGGGAGAGGGGGTGGAAGGGAGGGGGGAGAGGGGGGAAGGGAGGGGGAGAGGGGGGGAAGGGCGGGAGAGGGGGGGAAGGGAGGGAGGGGGGGAAGGGAGGGAGGGGGGGAAGGGAGGGAGAGGGGGGAGAAGGGAGAGGGGGGAGAAGGGAGAGGGGGGAGAAGGGAGAGGGGGGAGAAGGGAGAGGGGGGAGAAGGGAGAGAAGGGAGAGGGGGGAGAAGGGAGGGAGAGGGAGAGGAGAAGGGAGAGGAGAAGGGAGAGGAGAAGGGAGAGGAGAAGGGAGAGAGGAGAGGAGAAGGGAGAGGAGAAGGGAGAGGAGAAGGGAGAGAGGAGATGCATCCCTGGAGATAAAGAAGGCTGCCACTGGCTCGGGGCCCCGTGCTCGCCACGTACGTATCCACAACATCGCCTGCAGCGCCTCTCCTGGACTAGTGACCATTTGAGTTGGATTCTAAATGACTGGACAACTGTGTCGTGGTCGTATGAGTCCCAATTTCAGTTGATAAGAGCCGATGGTAGGATTCGACTTGGGCCCCACAGACCCAAGTTGTCAACAAGGCGTTGTGCAAGCTGGTGTAACGGTGCAGGCTATGTTTACATGGGACGGACTGGGTCCTCAGGACCAATTGAACCTATCAGTGGCTGTAAATGGACATGTTTGGCTACTTGCATATCATCAGCAGCCACTGACGGACTTCGAGGTCCCAAATAACGGTCAAATTTCTATGGATTACAATGCGCCACGTTATTGGGCCACAACTATCTGTGACTCGTTTGAAGAACATTCTGGACAATTCGATCGAATGATTCGATTGCCCAGATCGCCTGACACGAATCCCATTTAGGGGACATACAGACAGATCAGTTCGTGCACGAAATCCTGCAATGGCAACACTCCCGCAATTATGGGCGTCTATAGAGGCAGCATGGCTAATTATTTCTGCAGGGGACTTCGAACATCGTGTTCAGTCCATGTCACATCCAATAGCTGCATTACGTCAGGCGGAAGGAGATCCGACAATTTTAGGAGGTATCCCTTGACTTTTGCGACCTCCGAGTAGTGACGAAGCCCACACCTCTCTCTGAATTTTTAGTGAATGAGAATATCCTGGGAGAAAACTGGTAAGCATAGTTTTCCCAGTATGTCACGGTAAGAAACTTATTGGCTGTTGTACCCGTCCGCGTCGGGCGCGAGGAAACCATAGACGACAAACGTAAGCAAAAAATATGAGAAAATGAAATTAATTACAGTACTGGCCATTAAAATTGCTACACCACAAAAATGACGTGCTACAGACGCGAAATTTAACCGACAGATGCTGTGATATGCAAATGATTAGCTTTTCAGAGCATTCACACAAAGCTGGCGCCGGTGGCGACACCTACAACGTGCTGACATGAGGAAAGTTTCCAACCGATTTCTCATACACAAACAACAGTCAACCAGCGTTGCCTGGTGAGACGTTGTTGTGATGCCTCGTCTCAGGATGAGAAATGCGTACCATCACATTTCCGACTTTGATAAAGATCAGACTGTAGCCTGTAGCGATTGCGGTTTATCGTATCGCGACATTGCTGCTCGCGTTGGTCGAGATTCAATGGCTGTTAGCAGAATATGGAATCGGTGGGTTCAGGAGGGTAATATAGAACGCCGTGCTGGATCCCTACGGCCTCGTATCACTAGCAGTCGAGATGACAGGCAGCTTACCCGCATGACTGTAACGGATGGTGCAGCCACGTCTCGATCCCTGAGTCAATAGATGGGGACGTTTGCAAGACAACAACCATCTGCACGAACAGTTCGACGACGTTTGCAGCCGCATGGACTATCAGCTCGGAGACCATGGCTGCCGTTATCCCTGACGCTGCATCATCACAGACAGGAGCGCCTGCGATGGTGTGCTCAACGACGAACCTGGGTGCACGAATGGCAAAAAGTCATTTTTTCGGGTGGATCCAGGTTCTGTTTACAGCATCATGATGGCCGCATCCGTGTTTGGCGACATCGCAGTGAACGCACATTGCAAGCGTGTATTCATCGTCGCCATACTGGCGTATCACCCGGCATGATGGTATGGGGTGCCATTGGTTACACGCCTCGGTCACCTATTGTTCGCATTGATGGCACTTTGAACAGTGGACGTTAGATTTCAGATGTGTTACCACCCGTGGCTCTACCCTTCATTCGATCCCTACGAAACCCTACATTTCAGCATTATAATGCACGACAGCTTGTTGCAGGTCCTGTACGGGCGTTTCTGGGTACAGAAAATGTTCGACTGCTGCCTGGCCAGAACATTCTCCAGATCTCTCACCGATTGAAAACGTCTGGTCAATGGTGGCCGAGCAACAGGCTCCCCACAATACGCCAGTCACTGCTCTTGATGAACTGTGGTATCGTGTTGACGCTACATGGGCAGCTGTACCTGTACACGCCATCCAAGCTCTGTTTGAGTCAATGCCCAGGCGTATCAAGGCCGTTGTTACGGGCAGAGGTGGTTGTTCTGGGTACTGATTTCTCAGGATCTATGCACCCAAATTGCGTGAAAATGTAATCACATGTCAGATCTAGTATAATATATTTGTCCAATGAATACCCGTTTATCATCTGCATTTCTTCTTGGTGTAGCAATTTTAATGGCCAGTAGTGTATTTCTGATAACCGATGCAAATTGAGCATCTGTTTACATCACCGTCGAATAACATCGTGAAGCAGAACACCACCAGTCCACTGAAACGACAACCTGTGTCATTGTCTCACGTTAATGGACCGATCAGCTTAATACTATTCTTATGTAAAGATATACGCAACAAATGAAAAGAAATGATCGGCAATTTGATCTCTGAGTGGTTCGACCTGGAGATATTCAAGTAAGTAACGAAAGACACGTAATATATCCGGTGGTTCTACCCTCGAACAATTCTTCAGTTATGTTTTATTTACTGGCTGTGAATAGTGACAGAAATATTCGTACATAATCCTAGTTGTTATCACAGGACTCAAGAGGTGTGCTTTTTCTAAATAAACGCGATTCATACATTTCCCTTAATATCGTATGTTTAACTAAATACGAAGGACCACAGGAGCAGATGCTTACCCTCTGTAGAATCCGACAGAGAAAACGCCACCATCAGGCGAGGATAGATGAAGTACGTAACGATCGCTTATTTCTTCACCGTCACTATGTATTTTGCATTTGCCGCTTCGCTCACTTACCAAGTGTCTATCCAAACGATTTTAATTACAAAACATTTCTTTGTATAAAAAAAAAACAGAAGACATTTTTCGGTACTATAAATTACAGTATTAATAGACTTCTATAAATACGTTTTTGAAATCACTTTGGGGGCAAGGCATAAACGTCTTTCACAGATGATGAGGATATATTATGTGTTGTAAGCCCAATGAATGAATGAATGAATGAAGTTATATGATGAACAGAACATACTTTATGCATTCAATCAGTTACCAGCTAGTACTTAATTGTTCGTTTAAATATTTTTCAAAATAATTTTACTCTTTTTTTAATGTATTGGTTATGTATGATTTTCTGATGGCAAATTATTTTCAGAAATATTCTCATTTGCTTGAGTTGTATAATAACCAAATAAAGTTTACTTGCGCACTGATCAATAAACTGTCATTATTATAAGGCTTAGTTTTCAGGATTGGATGAGAACTTTTTTTCAATATTTACATTTGACTGAGGCAAAAGTGAATAGTTGTGTTTACGTGGCATTATACTTTGTTTCCATTCCTCCCAACGGGAAAAAACGCAGCGAGGGATAAAATTTCCATCCAGTTTTGTTTAAAATAAAGTTTGCTTCATATTTACAACCGCTACGTAATAGAATTACACACAAAATTGTTTTGCTTTAATTATGTTATCAATATTATTGTACTGATTGTTTTCAAGTCCGAGCTATTTTTGGCTCAACAGTTTACAAACTGCAGTAAAGTTCTTAAACTTTAGTGTGATACAAGTCAGCGTTGAAGCCTTAATTGTAAATTTCATTTGATACGACTCTCTATGTAATTGATACGGAGCTCACATCACACGGTCGGCGGCTCCTATCATCTGTTCTGTTGCGGCTCTGCCGCTACACCAACCGCTTCATAGGAACAAATGCCTGCTGCTGGTACCAAGGTTAGCACGATGTGTCGCGGGCTGCGCTTCTGCTTTTCACCTCAGCATCGTTTATACGAAACAAATTAAGTGCAGCATCACAGAGACAAAACATTTGTTATCCACTATACGGCACTGAAAAGAGTTTTGCTTAGCATATTTGTCTAGTCAGTTGTTTAATGTAGTTTATACGCAGTTACTACTGTTCGTTCATTTCAAAGTAAGAACACGTTTCCTTGTTGGCAACACTGTCAGCGGTCAGAGCGCTGCATGACATCCACTACACAGTACACTACAGAATTACTGTTAGCCTGTTGCACATAGTTCAGCTCTCAGCGAATCATATTATAAAACTGTCTACGACAAACGGTAGTTTAGCGTTCTTGTAGGGCACAGGTTATTTATTCAGTCCTTGAAGTTTTTGTACTTTAAACGCGCACAACCATACGTGACAATTGTGGACTTGTTAAGCACTGTTACTGAATACCACAACGGCAGACAGCAGTTCGCTTTGTTAGTACCACGTTTATCAGACGCGTTTATTTGTGGTTCGGTGCGAGAACACTTATGAAGATACACTTGGTTAAAAGCGTTCGTGCATACTTCATCCGATTACCTCCATAATCCGACGCAGCAGAGGTGAGTACAGATTCACGTACTACTATGGGCTTTCACATGTTGTATTTGCTTATGCTTGCGTAGCCTTTCAGTATGTGCTGAGTTCCACAGTGGGTTTTAAACTGCACTATCTACAGAATCATTGTGTCTCTTTTCTCAGGAGCTTCTGTGTCCGTTGACAATCAAATAGTTGCTGTGCAAGTATTTTGTTCTCATGCAAGGTGAAGCTTAATACAACACTTGAATTATTTGTATATTAATATCTCTCTTTTTTTATTTTAGCGGTGGAGCTATGTAACAAGATTTATATGTTCTCATAGTACTCGCTCATGTACTTAGTTACTTGGTTTAGTGGCCTGATGTTTACATGTGAAATATATTTCATAAAAGAAAAACTTTTTTCTTTTCGTACATGGCATCGCTATACGACCTTTACTTCCATAGAAATTACGGTGTCTACGCAATAAGCGAAAATTACCACAGGAAAAAAATGGGTAAATAAACCGTCCGCCGCGTGCGCGAATCAAACATGGGCATCCAGACACACACACAAAGAGAAATTTTGTGTAACTACGAGATTGACAAGACTCAATAAGCAACTCATTTCCTAGATTTTTGTATTAGTACTATGTGCTTGCTTTATTTATGTAGAAAAATTCACAAGAAAATAATTACTGGCTCCTGCCAAAACTTAGCAACTACGTTTGTAAAAATAAGCTAAACATAAGCCATACACAATTACAGATTTGTGCCTTGCTTGCATAGCTAAAGATTTTTATTTCTCTTGCTTGCTGGTATATCCTACCCATACTGGTTGTGCTTACAGTAAAAGTGTGATTTTATGGTGTACATTTTAATATTCATTCCCATACCATGTATCTGTCATAAATTAGTACTTTCCCAAATTATTTTGAATTAACTATTGTACTGTTCAGAACATATTTAAAATTCCTAGCTTTACACGCCACTGTGGTTAAACCATGAAACAAAGCGTACTTCTACTGCTTCAAAGCTTGTGTCCAAATCTTGATCAGTTGTTATACAAATATATTTGCATATATACATTAGTCCATGAGATTAGTACAGCCGATCATCTGTCCGAGACTGTCATGAATTAAACAGAAATATTTATATCTATAATTACAAGAGGTTCACTTAACTTTGAAGGATCATGCTTTAAAATTAGAAAAGTTTTTTTTCATTTTTAGAAGAGAAATTCGCCGGACTGACTACAAAATGCCATCCTAACTATTAATACTATATATGCAATAGAAATTGCACCACCTTTCCTTAGGCCCAGGGAAAGCAATATGTCACATGACAGTACTGTATGTGCAGACGAAGTTGGTAGTCGGCGCATGACTGGTGTGATTGACCTGAAGGCATTTCGCAATTACAGTTGCCACTGCGCGCAGTGTCAACTTAGTTTGCGCCTATGATACATCTCATAAGGGACTACGTGCGCATGATATTCGTACCCCTTGATACCAGGATTATGCGGTAAGACATTTGAATATTTATTCAGCAAATCAGCTAGTTCAGCCTTTTGTTGTTCTGTTAAATGCCCTGATTCGCCTATTTTCGTTTGAATATGGGATAAAATATCCATGGCATCTCCTGTATTCTGACATTCTAGTGCATTATGAACACAGTACTGCCCACTACTAGTGGACAGAGCCTTAGTTTTTATCAGTTTGAGACATTGGCCTTCACTTTTTCGCAATACCTACCATGACATGATGTTTTCCTTAAGAAACTTACAACTTGTTCCGTTCAGATGGTCGATCTTTGCGTCCCCTCTTCGCAGAAATCCCATGCCTACCAGACAGGAAACAGACAAATTCTTGACAGTGAGAAACGTTGAGCCCGCGCCGAATAATGCTGCGCGAACGGCTGGGCACGTTTGGGGAGAGTGGTAGTGGTGGTGGTGGGGGTTACGGGCACGCCCTGTAGAGGAACTCCACAGCGCTGGAGGGGGAGTGCGTTCTAAACTGAAGCGTACGCTCAAAATTTTCGTTTAGTATTAAGTGGAGCCCTCACTTGTATGGTGACCATTCGAAAAGCTCTGCCACCTCTGCTTTCGTTAATATCAAAAAAGAATTCCGCTGAATTGGTTTTCGCCTGGTTTATTAACCATTTGTAATTTTCAGAGAAGCATCATGAGTGCCGAATTTTAATAATACCTGTACTTTTCACTTGTTGCCCTGTTAAAACCTGCTTCTTTTGCCAGAGCACAGCAGAGTTTACAGTTTCACCTCACAAACATGTTGTGCAGAGAGAATTCCGAAACAGTGGCTCATGAAGTTGAAGTAAGGAACTGAGGAAAAGTAAGATCGGTAGCTTATGAAAAACCACACCCGCGGTATAAATATAAACGTGTACTGTCTAATATTGTTCCGAAACCTATAGCATGTGCTTTCTTCGAGAAAGTCCAGTTCGTGGAATAACACGGTAAATGAAGTTCTGCATAATAAACATAAGGAAAAATAGTCTCTTTGCGTTTTATCATTTGCCAAAATCTCATTTCGATATCTCAAACAGTTGAGGAAATATAAGAGATGATGTTGATATTACACTGTGGCTTCATTGATACGTCAGAGCAGTTTTTTCGAGATCCATGATAGACACCAAGTCCCAAGTCTAAACAAAAATTCAGTATGTTAGCTAAATTTAATACACCGCTATAATATAATGTAGTATGCACCGAAAGTTAACATCATAGCGACTCTTGTTTTTCAATGCAAACTTTTTTGAAATTCGTGCAGCGCCTTACTTCCATGCAAATATTCAACTATGACTATTAGGGAAATTATGTGCACACATTATGTAGATGATACTACTGTTCGGACCTCACGTTCCACAGTCACCTAACTAATTGTCCCTTGGCACCAGTAGCACCGGAGACTACACAGTTTTGGAATGGCATTATCGGTACACTAGATTTACTAGTTACACTTTTGAAAATTTCACGTCACGGACGTTAATACCTGGTCCTCTGTCCAGTACAACTGTCGTGGGTATGCTCTCCACTACAGCATTCACAGCTGCCTGAACTAGTTCTTTAAGTTTCATGCACGATTTAAAATCTCCTCACAGTTCTTCTCGAATATCTGTATCCTCTTTATATCGTAGCATACGAAACTTTTCATCAGGTTTCCTCGTAGGTGTATGTTCGGGGTGGTCACAAATTTTTAAAGTCAGTTAAATACACAAGTGTGAAATTAACAGCATCTACTGTAAAACAGTTATGCTTATCAAGATATTTGTACAACTTCCGCCGCTGTCTATAATAATAATAATTTTCAACTTGTCTGAAAAAATTTATGTATGTGGAATTTTGTTATTTTGTATATTATTTAGTGCAGTTAATGGCAAGAATGAAACAATGTTTAGTCTTTCACTACTCTCCATTTCATATATTTGTGGAAGTGGCAGTTTTCGCGCCTTTTTTAGTTTTTCTGAAAAATGTGCAATTCATGCATGTACAATTCATGCATGTACAATTCATGCATGTACAATTCATGCATGTACAATTCATGCATGTACAATTCATGCATGTACAATTCATGCATGTACAATTCATGCATGTACAATTCATGCATGTACAATTCATGCATGTACAATTCATGCATGTACAATTCATGCATGTACAATTCATGCATGTACAATTCATGCATGTACAATTCATGCATGTACAATTCATGCATGTACAATTCATGCATGTACAATTCATGCATGTACAATTCATGCATGTACAATTCATGCATGTACAATTCATGTATTAGTTAATGAATTGATTTCCAGGCCGATAATCGGGAATTATTACGATGCACGCACACAGCTTATGCATATTATACACTTCTTTGTTGAATGTTCGCTTCTAGTCACGCTTATTTGATTTCCTCACTTTCTCAAACAACGAATGTCGTCTGAGAGGCCCTGCTTCCTTTTCCTGGTGATTCTGTTTTCTGTTAGCGTTTAATACAGGTTCAAGGGGCCCAGGTTGGATTCCCAGCTGGAGCAGAAGATTTTTCTCCATTTGGGGACTGGGTTTTGTGTCACTATCATTTAGCCCAATGTGGGCGTCGAATGCAGTAAGCACTTGCCCTCGGCTGCCGAACTTCCCCAAATGGGGGACTCCCGGCTCACAATGCTGTACGCTCATTACGACAGGTTCAACAAAACTGATGTTGGCACTGCACAAGAAAGCCGATTCCTGCGCAGTAAACAGCCAACTCCAAACACACACTGCCTTTCACAGAAATTATTAAATTCAACTAGTGCCATCTACCAATGAGGTCACTTGACCAGAACACGAATAAGGTGCTGAGAGCCACGAGGGCCAAAAGGACACTGTCCTTGACCCCCAAATTTAAGTGAATATCAGAGAAACCAGTGAGACAGCTTTTCTTGAATGTTCAGATATACATGTAATGTGGGCCTACAGTGCCGATAAACCTGACCCACCGAAAGGTCAACAGATTTCAGAAGCATTGAATAAATGCTCTACACTCACAATTGACGATGATGTGCTTTATGGTTCTGAGTGCCTCAAATGGATTACTGTAGGATAAAATCCAGAACTTAATGTACTGTATCTCATTCAGAATCTCACAAAGTAGGTGTTTTTTGCCAGTATATCTACACTCCTGGAAATTGAAATAAGAACACCGTGAATTCATTGTCCCAGGAAGGGGAAACTTTATTGACATGTTCCTGGGGTCAGATACATCACATGATCACACTGACAGAACCACAAGCACATAGACACAGGCAACAGAGCATGCACAATGTCGGCACTAGTACAGTGTATATCCACCTTTCGCAGCAATGCAGGCTGCTATTCTCCCATGGAGACGATCGTAGAGATGCTGGATGTAGTCCTGTGGAACGGCTTGCCATGCCATTTCCACCTGGCGCCTCAGTTGGACCAGCGTTCGTGCTGGACGTGCAGACCGCGTGAGACGACGCTTCATCCAGTCCCAAACATGCTCAATGGGGGACAGATCCGGAGATCTTGCTGGCCAGGGTAGTTGACTTACACCTTCTAGAGCACGTTGGGTGGCATGGGATACATGCGGACGTGCATTGTCCTGTTGGAACAGGAAGTTCCCTTGCCGGTCTAGGAATGGTAGAACGATGGGTTCGATGACGGTTTGGATGTACCGTGCACTATTCAGTGTCCCCTCGACGATCACCAGTGGTGTACGGCCAGTGTAGGAGATCGCTCCCCACACCATGATGCCGGGTGTTGGCCCTGTGTGCCTCGGTCGTATGCAGTCCTGATTGTGGCGCTCACCTGCACGCCGCCAAACACGCATACGACCATCATTGGCACCAAGGCAGAAGCGACTCTCATCGCTGAAGACGACACGTCTCCATTCGTCCCTCCATTCACGCCTGTCGCGACACCACTGGAGGCGGGCTGCACGATGTAGGGGCGTGAGCGGAAGACGGCCTAACGGTGTGCGGGACCGTAGCCCAGCTTCGTGGAGACGGTTGCGAATGGTCCTCGCCGATACCCCAGGAGCAACAGTGTCCCTAATTTGCTGGGAAGTGGCGGTGCGGTCCCCTACGGCACTGCGTAGGATCCTACGGTCTTGGCGTGCATCCGTGCGTCGCTGCGGTCCGGTCCCAGGTCGACGGGCACGTGCACCTTCCGCCGACCACTGGCGACAACATCGATGTACTGTGGAGACCTCACGCCCCACGTGTTGAGCAATTCGGCGGTACGTCCACCCGGCCTCCCGCATGCCCACTATACGCCCTCGCTCAAAGTCCGTCAACTGCACATACGGTTCACGTCCACGCTGTCGCGGCATGCTACCAGTGTTAAAGACTGCGATGGAGATCCGTATGCCACGGAAAACTGGCTGACACTGACGGCGGCGGTGCACAAATGCTGCGCAGCTAGCGCCATTCGACGGCCAACACCGCGGTTCCTGGTGTGTCCGCTGTGCCGTGCGTGTGATCATTGCTTGTACAGCCCTCTCGCAGTGTCCGGAGCAAGTATGGTGGGTCTGACACACCGGTGTCAATGTGTTCTTTTTTCCATTTCCAGGAGTGTATAAAATACACCAATGTCCGATCTAATGTTACCATATAGCGGGTGAATTGGCGTATCTGTGCAGTGTGCCAACTGCCTAGTGGGATTTATGCCAAGCAAACGACTGCTGCAGTGCGCTGTCACCTGTTGGCATTGATGTAAACTTGTAGATGAGTGCTGTGAACTGTGCACATTGCTTATCAAATCCGTATGTATTCGGCCCGTGAATGTGCGCCCGTTATCGTGATCCAAAGTTTCAGTTTCACTGAGTCAGGGGAACAATGTAGCGTAGCGCGGTAGGTGTCATTTATTTCGGGTTACCCCATCTACATTATGTTTAAAGCGTTCAAAGAAAAATAACCAATAAATCAGCAAGGTGCCAAATGGTACGGTGTTCATGTGCTCTTGTGCTCTTACCCAACAGCTGCCACTGCTCTTCATGCCGTCTATCACTTCCACTCGCCCCCCTTTCTGACGGTCGTAGTGAGTACGATGGGGGCGGTTTTAGTATGACCCACCAGCGTTGCTTGAGGACCATTCCTGGGACACCTCTAAAGTGCTCACGGCATGATTTTGCGGGGGTGGCGTCCAGTTAGGCGCAGGCCCCGTGTTTTGTCCCGATATACTGCGTCCATTATTTCTGTCATTGTTATTCATCGACAGTTTCCTAGAATGTGATTGCAACCTATGAATTGTGTTCCGAGAGCAGTTATACCCTGGAGTAAATCAATGTCCAATATTTTGGTTACTATGTCGGCCGTCTGCATGCGACGGTTAGTGCATATGTTATTATCTATTGTGGCGTTCATTCGCGTGATACGGCACTGCGCCGTTGCCACACACACCCTAACAAACAGTATTTACAATTAGTCCAGTAGAATTAGCATTCCAATCGGAAATAATTGCTACAAAAATTTTATTGTTTTAATGGCTTCGTTTGTGTCCCAGTATGACTATCCTAGGTTTTCCCCCACTGCCGAGTTGTGGAAAAGTGCGGGGGGCCAAAAATGTACCCGAGAAAGTGGTATTTTTCGGTTTCGTGGTTATATCTCGTAAATGACTCACAAATCGAAAACATAGTGCAATTAAAAATTGTAGGGCATGAAACTCTGCATTGAACGAGACCATCCGTATATTTCTTGGACCACCCGTTTCCATACTAGTGTTCTTCAAAATTGGACCAATTTCACATATTCATAAAAATTTTTCGTTTTAACCTCTGTTTTTTGGTATTATCGTAGAAACTAACCCACCTATCAATAGTGTCGTTCACAAAAAAAGATATGGAGGGAGAAATTTGGCATTCGATGAAACCAAAAGTGAATTTATTGAACCACCCATTTGTGTACTGCTCCTCATTAAATTTGGACCATTTCTCATCAATTTCAAATGTAGTTCTTCAGTAATTCTTATGTACAGTCTTTTAAACACAGAACTATAGCAACCAATTGTCTTGTACTTATGTAATATAGTAATAGAATAAAATACTAAAATTTTGTAAAATTTGAAAAATATTAAAGTTTTTCATATGTCGAGGGTTAAGAACTGAGACCTCGTATCTGACAGATGTCAGAGAAAGTTCTGACTCAAAAAAATTGCAAGTGGAAAAATGCATGTTATAACAAAATGATGCAAAAAATACAATGCACAACCTGTGAGTAATAAGCGATTATCTCTAAATAAAAAATCAAAACAATCAAAATTTTTATTAAAGGTTATTTTTTAGCTCCCCTGTGAAATTTGTCTTGTCAGGTACGTGGTATCCGTTCGTAACCCTCAATATAATATAGTGATACCCATTCAACTGATATGAAGGATACAAAAAGAGAGAGACACTCCTTGAAATTAAGTAGTGATTATTATATTTCGTAATTACAGAATTTTACGTGAATGTATGAGATGAGAAGGTAAAAGTAGGTATGTACACAAATTTCACATACGTCAACGTTTGACTGTCTTGTTGAGAGAAGAGACTGTGGAGCTGGTTCTTTAGAGCTGGTTCTTTGGAGGTAGGAATGAGGCCAAGACAAACTCTGAAGCCTGCCATCCCCAGAGGAGCGGATCCATCTGGTGTCCTATCCACATTTGTACTTGTAAGTAGGTCCACAAGCAATGCTGGCGATCTGCTTCCGACGTTGGTGGTAGGGATGCTAGGGTGAATCTGAATTTCATAATCGCTTTGGAAAAAAGGTCGAATCGCAAGTTGTCTTAAGTCTCTCCTGCCATACCTCCGTAAATCGGAGGTCAGCTTCGACAATAGCTTCAGCTTGAGTGTCATGCTCTCAGAAAGGTATGATATCTTCCAGAAGACATTTTTGACCAGTAGATTGACCACCTCCTTCTTGCCCCGACCGAAGGGTGCTGAAGTTGTGTCACATCCACTTATGGGGTAAAGAAATATGAGTGACCTGATCTTTGCCAGTTTGAAATTGTTAGAATCAAATACTTTTGATGAGGTCTTTCCTCTTCCAGGTTTCAAGAAATATATATTTGCTGATGGTGTGGCTAGGGCATTGAGCATGATGAGAAGGTCCGTATCCTCACCAACAACCACAACCTTCTCATGCTCCTGTGAAACCTCAAGCACTGTGGCAACAATTAGGTGGTCTGCGTCTTCAGTAGCTTGCCTTACTGAGAAGCCTTCATCTTCGAGCCTCGAAATAAGCAAGCTAATGAGATGTACTTTATTTCTGGAAAGGAACTGCTCCTGAGTCATAGTCACCATCATTAGCTCGGTAAATATGACCTCAGGAGTAGTGTGTCTTTTGTTTCGGCAGAGGTGCTTAGCATATTTGATTCTCTTGGTGGGCAAGTCTTCTGGGTAGCCATCGACCACCACACTTCTTAAGTATTCAACGTATTTGGTTAGCATTAACTTAAGTGTTTCACCATTCTTCCATACAACGCACTGGAGAAGAAATCCATCGATGACAAGGGTGCCATCTCATATTGGAAGAATTCTTTAATAAAATGAAGAACAAACCGCCTTCAGTCACAAGTTGCGTTTATTTACTGCACTATGCATTTCGAGCACTGGAGGCTCATCTGCAGGTGCTTTTTAGCGATTTACATTAGGTTTTTTAGTTGTTTGCCTGTTGATATTACATTTTTCTGTTACAACATGGTATATTCTAGATGTAAGTTTAACAGCGTTAATAATATGAAAATAACTTACAGTTTAACATTGTATGATGTCTGCTTCTGTTGTGCAGTTGGTATACACAATATACGTCTTTAATTTTGCAGTACATACTGGGATATATACATAGTCACACACTTTCTCGCACATTGTAGTAGCAGAACGTAAACCTGCCACAGATTCTCGTTCATACAGATGTTCTACTTATAAATATAATCGATTTTCTTGTTTCACAGAAGATAACGTGATAGTATTAGTACACAGGTGTTATTAAAATAATTATTTGGCACCATGTTGTAGGTTGTCAGCTGTTCGTACTATTATGGATTTGATTTCTCAGGAAAAAATAAACTTTTGAAGGTGTAAAAAATTGTGGCTGTTAAACTCTGTTTGTTCATTCAACAAGTTTTCGGAACATTTTTCTTTGTGTAGAATTATTTCTAAGTGTTCTAGTAGATTAAATTTTTTACTGTTGGGTTCTGTGTGAAGTACAGTTAGGCTGTTGTGGATGTCGTCAAGTCTGTTTATTAATATACATGTTGTTAGTTATTGTAGATTTTTCAAAATGGTGTAGTCGAAAGGTGTCGGTGTGTTCTTTATACCGTGTGTGGAAGGTTCTTCCAGTTTTTCCTATGTAAAATGCAGGGCAACTGTTACATTGTAATTTATATATTCCACTGTGTTATGTTATTGGCTTGTTTGTGTTCCCTGCGTGAGGTAAGTGGTATCCAAGTTTGCCGTTTATGGAGAAAAATATTTTAATATTTTTTTAATAAGTTAGCTACTTTTTGTGATACTATGCCTAAGTATGGGATGCTTGTGAAGATTTGTTTGTGTTTGTAGCTTTCTATCTGCGCCTAAACTTACTTGCAACCGTGCAGGATGACAGAAAGTGGATGGAATGACCGGTTGAGATGAGTTTGTAACGAAGTATGATCTAATGGTAGATGATTGAATGGTAGATGCATTCTAGAGATAGGAAGATGTTGCGTCAGATCATTTAAAAAATTTTTTCCCTTCTGTTAGGGTGCATCAGTTGTGTGGCATAACCTGTGTTCGACTCGTATTCAACTGTATGTTATGTTTGAGGCTTAGAGCACTATCTACTCGCGATCTTTAACAGCAGATCTGCCATCAGAGGAGTTCCATCTCATGTGTGTGGGTATGACGACGACGACGAAACACGCCCATCTTGTTTCGGCACTTTCCTCTAGATGAACGAAGATATTTGCAAGGTACTCCATTAACCTGCCGCATCTTTGGCATAAAATCGAGTCTTCAGTTTCATAATTACATTGATTCTATGTTAGTGGCAGTTTGTGAGATACTGAATTCCCATGGATACATCTGCTTGACAGATGTTCTGTTTACAGATTTAGTGGCGGCATGTCTTGTAATTTCACATGTCGAACATCGTTGCTATGCGTTGGTCAGTTTCCTTGTGAGAGGTATTCTCCGTTACTAAAGATCATTTTGTATGGGACTGATGCAGGCATAGTATAATTTCTAAACCGTGATCGGATATGAACAGAGGATGCCATACACCTCTGCGAAACTATATTGTGCATGTATCACAGGGAATCGATGTCTTAAGGAAGTAGTTTTTTTCATTTTACAGTTTATCTTGTTACAGTTTTAGGGCGCAAAATTGCTACGGTCATTAGCGCCCACTCTGCGACTTAGGGAAGGGTACAAAAACCAAATGGGAAATCTGCAGCAATGAAAGCTAAACTCAAAAAGAGGGGAAACTAAAAAACCAAAGGGAAACTTAGGAAACCACTGTAGGAGAGGGGGTTGTTTTTCCCAAAAAGAGTTTCAAATGACCGACGTGATCTCATTGACACTGATAAGCTCGAAGGCACGATCAGCTGAGCGCGTGTCATCATCTAAAATGGAAGGCATATCAGGCGACAGCTGTAGATGGGCTTGTAGTGGAGTAAAATAGGGGCACTCAAGAAAAAGGTGTCTCACCATCCACAGTTGAGAGCAGTGGGGATAAAGTGGGGGAGCATCGCCACTTAAAAGATGTCAATGGCGAAAAAGTCAGTCCCCTATCCAGCGTCTAGTTAAAATTACCTCCTCCAGATGACAAGTTCGGGAGAAAGATGTCTGAGCACTGAGAAGAGGTTTCACATCCCGCAATTTATTAGCGGGAAGTGTAGACCAATGAGCGTGCCATAAAAGAGCAACACGACGAAATAAGACACAATGCAGATCGGTGAAGGGCACCACGCGAACAGTGGGCTGAGGAAGGGAGACTGTAGCATTGCCTACTATATCGGCTGCCTCATTTACATGGATACCAACAGTAGGGGGACAAGGTATGTTATATCCGACATGCCATTGTTGCAAATTTATTCAAAATGACGGCGATGACGTCATCCAAGATGGCGGCTCTAGACTTAGCAACAGCGCATGACGTCATCCAAGTTGGCGGAATTTGGTGAGAAGTTTGAATTTTGGCTGGAAGATAGGTCAATTGCGCTACCTCCACTAACCTAACCCTCCAGAAAAAAAATTGGTTGGAAATTCAAATTCCAGCAGGATAATGCATCACACCACGAAAATGGCAGGAAAATAGACCACTTGGGGTACGTCCACTAAACTAACCCCCAACCCCGTAGAAAATGGCGGCAAGCTCAAATTCCAGCACAATAATGGCAGTAAAACTTGACTTGTCTTTATTATTACTTCAACAATATCATGCAGGTGTGTTCGCCACGAGGTCCAACTGGCTAAGTCACATAGCCACCAGCAGAGGGCGTCATTCAAGATGTCGGATTTTGGCGGGAAGTTTGAATTTTGTTGGAAAGAAGGCCAACTGCGTCACGTCCACTCAACTACTGTCATCAAGGACGGCGACTTATTTTGTTTCACCACTCAGATGACCTGATTGGCGGTGCACATTCAGTCTTTGCTGTGTTGTCACCGTCAAAGCATCGTCACATGTTTGATCATCAAGATGAATGTGAAGGATGTAGACATTTGAGGGAGGACTAGCCACATTTCACTACATCATTTATAGAAGAGTATGATAATGCAGATGGCAGTTATAAGAATCGAGGGGCATGAAAGGGAAGCAGTGGTTGGGAAAGGAGTAAGACAGGGTTGTAGCCTATCACTTATGTTATTCAATCTGTATATTGAGCAAGCTGTGAAGGAAACAAAAGAAAATTTCGGAGTAGGTATTAAAATCCATGGACAAGAAAAAAAAACTTTGAGGTTTGCCGATGACATTGTAATTCTGTCAGAGACAGCAAAGGACTTGTAAGGTCAGTTGAACGGAATGGACAGTGTCATGAAAGGAGGGTACAAGATGAACATCAACAAAAGCAAAACGAGGATAACGGAATGTAGTCGAATTAAGTCGGGTGATGCTGAGGGAATTAGATTAGGAAATGAGACATTTAAAGTAGTAAAGGAGTTTTGCTATTTGGGGAGCAAAATAACTGATGATCGTCGAAGTAGAGAGGATATCAAATGTGCTGGGGGTCATAGTATTTTCATGCAGCACTCGACTGTTGATAACTTATTCAATCTAGACATGGCAGTAACTAGTACTAAATAGATGGCGCCCATGAGTTCAAGCTGTATACAGTAACATCATTAACTGGCTTCAGACATGTAGCATTCACATAGAAGATATAGACCATTGTCTTAGCACCTGTATAACGGCAGCGCCGAAGTCTTGTGCTATTCCTCAAATAAGTGTTGTGAATATTGAACTCAAATTTACTGATGGCATACCCAACTATTTCAATGGGTCTATAACATTATGAGATACATTTGCTTAATTTGAGGGATATAAGAAACAACTCTTTTCGAAATACTGTACTTCTGTTGCACCATTTGAAAAAGAATGAACTTATTGTTTTCCATGCTGATCATAATTTTATGTCTCGAGTAAATAAATATATTTATAATATTAACTTTCTCTTTGTCTTTTTTATTTCTCTAGACAAAAATGTCACAATTGTTAATGCACTTTAGTACACCTTAATGTACGTTAATGTATGTGACACACTTCCCTTTAAATACACCATGTGGAATTCATTCTGTCGTGTAGCCGTTTTAGTTCAGTTCGTAAGGTGATTGCACTATAGTGGCTACACACACACACACACACACACACACACACACACACACACACACACACACACACACACACTATTTATCATATAAAAGCCTATTGCACGCCAGTACATAGCACAATAGGTATCATGGCAGGCTGGGTGATGCACACTTGCTGCAAGGACTTTATTGTTGGTGACTGGTCCTGTGATGATCAAGACCAGAAGACCAAGTAGTAGTAGTAGTAGTAGTAGTAGAAGAAGAAGAAGAAGAATGGAGCACTCCTTCACAACAGCATACGAGCTATAATTGTAGGTCCTTCCAACTGTGGTTAGACAAATGTCTTGATGGCTGTGTTAACACACACAGACTGAGTCCGCTTCAAGCACCTTTTCGTCTACTCTGAAACACTGCTTAAACCCAAGTACCAGTTACTGCAGAAAATGTTAGATGGGGTAGACGGCTCTTTTTTTGTTTTTTTTTTGTGGTTTTAGGGCGCACAACTTCAATGGTCATTAGCGCCCAGACTATGTTAGGAATGCACCGCGAGGCACAAGTTTAAAACAGCAACTAAATGGAAAACATGATAAAAGACAGATTGACAGGCATAGGATTAAAAACAGCATAATCAAATGTTCTTAGACAGGTTTGTCAAGTTGATAAAATGAAGTACGCGAGCAGCTGCTCCTGGGTCATCCGCTAAAATGGCATCTAGAGTACATGGTAGGCCAAGATCAAGATGCAGTGTATTAAAATCTGGACAGGACGTTAAAATGTGGTGGACCGCCATGGACAGAACGGCGCCGGCGCAGCCGTGAGCAGATGGTGATGGCTGAACCGGCAGTGTCCAATTCGTAACCGGGCCAAAACTACCTCCTCCCGCCGAGAAGGGCGTGAGGAGGACGTCCAAGCCGCGGGAAGAGGTTTCAAGGCCCAAAGCTTGTTGTACGTAAGTGCAGCCCAAACGGCATGCCACAGCGACAAAATGCGCTGACAAATGACCCTGCTACAATCTGATGAAGGGACGCAACAAGAAGCTTTCCGAGGCTGGAGGACCGCACCCTTGGCCGCGGCATCTGCAGCTTCGTTCCCAGGGATACCGACATGGCCAGGAACCCACATAAAGCTAACCGGAGAACCGTCGTCCACCAGCTGCTGAAGAGAGCGTTGGATCTGGTGCACGAAAGGGTGAACTGGATACGGATCACTGAGGCTCTGGATGGCGCTCAGGGGAATCAGAGCAGATGACATAAGCAGAATGTCGGTGGCGGCAGATGTAAATAACAGCCTGGTAGGGGGGCAAAGAGCTCACCTGTGAAGACCGAACAATGGCCATGGAGCCGGTATTTGAAACTTTGTGCCCCAACAATAAAAGAACACCCAGCCCCGTCATTGGTCTTAGAGCCTTCTGTATAAATGACGGTCATATTAATGAACTTCGAACAAAGTTCGACAAAATGGGAGTGGTATACCGAACCGGGGGTAACCTCCTCTGGGAGCGAGCTGAGGTCAAGGTGAACGCGAACCTGAGCCTGGAGCCAAGGTGATGTGCGGCTCTCGCCCACTCTAAAGGTTGCAGGAAGTGAAAAATCAAGGTGTTGAAGGAGGCAACGAAAGCAAACAGCAGGGGGTAGCGGGGCAGAGACATACAACCAGTATTGACGGTCGAGAGAGTCGTCAAAAAAGGAATGATAAGACGGGTGGTCGGGCACTGACAGTAGCCGACAGGCATACCCTCAAAGCAGTATATCGCGCCGGTAGGTGAGTGGCAATTCACCGGCTTCAGCATGAAGACTCTCGATGGGACTAGTGTAAAACGCTCCGATCCCAAGACGTAAACCCCGATGTTGTATGGAGTTGAGGCTGTGTAAGATGGACAGCTGTGCAGAGGAGTATACGAAGCTCCCATAATACAGCTTGGAGCGGACAATCGACCGAATAGGCGAAGTAGGACTGATCCGCTCCCCACGACATACCATTGAGAACACTGACATTTAGAGAACGGGTACAATGGGCAGCCAAATAGGACATGTGGAGACCAGCTAAGTTTTCTGTCAAATGTAAGACCTAAAATTTTTGTTGTCTCCACGAATGGGAGAGCAACAGGACCGAGTCGTAAAGACGGTGGGAGAAACTAGCGCCAGAAGTTAATACAGACCGTCTTCTCTGCAGAAAAACGGAAGCCATTTGCGACACTCCAGGAGTGAAGATGGTCAAGAGGACGCTGAAGACAGCGCTCCAGGAAACATGTGCGCTGCGCGCTGCAACAGATGGTAAAATCGTCCACGAAAAGGGAGCCTGATACATCAGCTGGGAGGCAATCCATTATTGGATTGATCGCTATGGCGAACAGAGCGACGCTCAAAACTGAGCCCTGTGGCATCCCATTCTCCTAGCGAAAGGTTTCTGACAGGACAGAACCCACACGTACCGTGAACTGTCGATCCATTAAAAAGGAACAAATAAAAAGAGGGAGGCGACCGCAAAGGCCCCATGTATGCATGGTGCGGAGAATACCCGCCCTCCAACAGGTGTAAGCCTTCTCCAAATCAAAGAACACAGCCGCGGTTGGGCGCTTCCGCAAGAAGTTATTCATAGTGAAGGTCGACAAGGTAACCAAATGGTCAACAGCAGACCGGCGCCTACGAACTCCACATTGTACATTGGTAAGTAGGTGTCGAGATTCAAGCAGCCAAACCAAACGAGAGTTAACCATTCGCTCCATCACCTTACAGAGACAGCTGGTAAGCGAGATAGGTCGATAACTGGAAGGCAAGTGCTTGTCCTTCCCCGGCTTAGGAATCGGTACAACAATAGACTCACGCCAGCATGCGGGAACATTTCCCTCAATCCAGATGCGATTATAAGTACGAAGAAGGAAACCCTTACCCGCAGAAGAAAGGTTCTTCAGCACCTGAATATGAATAGAATCAGGCCCTGGAGCGGAGGACCGTGACCGGGCAAGTGCATTTTCGAGTTCCCACATGGTGAATGGGGCATTATAACTTTCACGATTCGAGGAGCGGAAGTTAGGTGGCCTAGCCTCCTCTGCCTGTTTTCGGGGGAGGAAGGCAGGGTGGTAATGAGAGGAGCTCGAAACCTCTGCGAAAAAGCGGCCGAAGGCATTGGAAACATCCTCAGGGGCCGCAAGGACGTCATTCGCGACCGTCAAGCCAGAAACTGGTGAGTGGACCTTAGTGCCAGATAGCCGACGCAGGCTACCCCAGACAACAGAAGGAGTAGAACTGTTGAAGGTGCTTGTGAAAGCAGCTCAGCTGGCTTTCTTGCTTTCTTTAATAATATAACGGCACTGCGCATATAATCGTTTATAATTGATACAATTCGCCACTGTAGGGTGGCGTTTAAAGGTGCATAAAGCACGTCGACGAGCACGTAAAGCATCTCTACATGCTGCAGTCCACCAGGGGACCGGTACGTGACGTGGAGAAGAAGTAGTGTGAGGGATGGAATATTCAGCAGCAGAGAGAATGACTTCCGTGAGGTGTGCGACCTGACTATTGCAGCTTGTGAAGGTCTGATCCTGAAAGGTCGCCCTGGAAGAGAAGAGCCCCCAGTCTGCTTTGGAGATGTTCCAACTAGTTGAGCACGGCGAGGGGGTATGATGCAGGAGATGGATAACACACGGGAAGTGGTCGCTCGAATATGTATCAGAAAGTGCATACCACTCAAACTGGCGCGCAAGTTGGGTGGTACATATAGAGAGGTCTAAATGGGAATATGTGTGAGATGTGTCCGAAAGAAAAGTAGGGGCGCCAGTATTGAGGCAGACAAGATTGAGCTGGTTGAAAAGGTCTGCTAAAAGGGAGCCCCTTGGGCCGGATGCTGGGGAGCCCCAAAGGGGATGGTGGGCATTGAAGTCTCCAGTTAACAAAAATGGTGCAGGTAGCTGAGCAATAATTTGCATCATGTCTGCCCTTGTAACGGCAGATGACGATGGAGTGTAAACGGTACAAATGGAAAATGTAAAAGTGGGGAGAGTAATTCGAATGGCAACTGCCTGCAGGCCGGTGTGCAATGTGATGGGATCGTAGTAAATGTCATCCCAGACCAGCAACATAACCCCTCCATGAGCCAGAATACCTACCACAGAGGGTAGGTCAAAACGGACAACGGTGTAGTGTGCCAAGGCAATTTGATCGCATGGGCGTAGCTTCGTTTCCTGGAGGGCTACGACGAGCGGATGGTGCAAGCGGAGCTGCAACTTCAAGTCGTCTCGGGTGGAGCGAATGCTGCGAATATTCCAGTGAATAAGTGCCATCGTGAGAAGAAAAGGAAGATGAAGGAAGGGGTCACCTTGGAGGCCGCTGAGGGCCTGGCTTCGAGCGAGCACTGCCGCCGCTATCAGTAGGCGGACAGTCATCGTCAATTGGTTCTATAGGTTCATCGGCCATCTTAACAAGATGGCCGATGGAGGGGGAGCTTCCTCTGCAGGTGAACGGCCAGATATTCGGCTACCAGTGGTGCGGCCAGGCGAAACGGATGACGGCCTGGGGTGGCAAACGCTGGGTGGCGCAGGAGAAGAAATGTGCCATGGCGGAGAAGGAGAACTGTGCTTCCTATGAGCCTTCTTGGAAGGTTGTTTAGTGGAAATACTGGTCGATGGCTGGGAGTTGAAGGTACGTAGGAAGTCTGCACGGGACGGTTCCTTCTTGAAGGCCCGTGCATCTGACTTCTGGGTCTTCGTCTTGGCAGAAGCTGATGAAGGTGCTTGTGTCTGAGGGGTGATGGGAGGAAGAGGAGACATCGACCGAGCGATCTTAGTACTGGCCGAACAGACGACTGTGGTGCTGAAGGTCAGATCGCATGTCTGCGTCGCCACCTTCCTGGTAGTCCATGGAGAGCCAAGGACAGTACTGTATTTGCCGCTGGGAGCAGCGTGGGCTTCCTACTAGCAAATAGCTTGCGAGCAGCCGAGGTGGACACTTTCTCTTTGACCCGAATTTCTTGGATACAGCGTTCTTCCTTGTAGATGGGACAGTCACGGGAGGAGGCTGCATGGTCACCCTGACAGTACATAGGGGCCAACAGAAATAACCTTGTAGCCCGCTTTGATACGTGACAGCAGCTGAACACTATCAAAGGTCAAGGAAAGTGTCTGGGTCGGTACAAGGTCATTGTTGACCTTTTTCATGACCCTATGGACAGCCGTCACGCCCTGCTCAGCGAGGAAAGACTTAGTCTCCTCGTCAGTCAATCCGTCAAGTGATCGAGTATATACCACACCACGAGACGAATTCAAAGTGCGGTGAGCCTCCACCCGAACAGGGAACATGTACAGGAGTGTGGCCCGAAGCAATTTTTTGTGCCGGAAAGGCGCTCTCAGTTTCTAGTAACAAGGCACCATTATGCAACCTGGTACACGACTTGACAGATCAAGCTATGGCATCTACGCCCTTCTGGATAACGAAAGGTTTGACAGAGGAAAAATCCTTGCCATCCTCAGATCGAGAAACTACGAGGAACTGTGGGGCAGGCGGTAGTACTTTTGTTACTGGTGGCTGGTCAAGTTTCCGTTTATGGGCAGAAGGTGCGAGAGAAGAAGAAGTGAAATCCATTGCGGAGGAATCCCCCATGATTGCCAGCATCTCCGATGGCGCCCGCCTTAGGTGAATGTTTACACCTCAGGTCACACCTCCTGAGAAACAGACAGAGGGACCAATCGGCGTGGTCAGAAGGTATCAGCTCAGGCAATCACCCCTCCCTGGGCCTGGCCTTTACCAGGGGGTACGTGCGTGCCTTACTTGTCTACCCAGGGCAGGGAATTACGGGTTACCCCGTCACCGGCTACGTGTGCGAACGCGTGGGTCGGCCTTCAGGCGCGCACAGGGAGGAAGGAAGAAGAGGAAAAAGAAGAGAGAGGGAGAGAGAGGGCAGACTGTCTCGAGACCAGAGAAGCCGAGGAGAGGAAGCCATGGAGAGGAAGCCATGGAGAGGAAGCCATGGAGAGGAAGCCATGGAGAGGAAGCCAAGGAGAGGAAGCCAAGGAGAGGAAGCCAAGGAGAGGAAGCCAAGGAGAGGAAGCCAAGGAGAGGAAGCCAAGGAGAGGAAGCCAAGGAGAGGAAGCCAAGGAGAGGAAGCCAAGGAGAGGAAGCCAAGGAGAGGAAGCCAAGGAGAGGAAGCCAAGGAGAGGAAGCCAAGGAGAGGAAGCCAAGGAGAGGAAGCCAAGGAGAGGAAGCCAAGGAGAGGAAGCCAAGGAGAGGAAGCCAAGGAGAGGAAGCCAAGGAGAGGAAGCCAAGGAGAGGAAGCCAAGGAGAGGAAGCCAAGGAGAGGAAGCCAAGGAGAGGAAGCCAAGGAGAGGAAGCCAAGGAGAGGAAGCCAAGGAGAGGAAGCCAAGGAGAGGAAGCCAAGGAGAGGAAGCCAAGGAGAGGAAGCCAAGGAGAGGAAGCCAAGGAGAGGAAGCCAAGGAGAGGAAGCCAAGGAGAGGAAGCCAAGGAGAGGAAGCCAAGGAGAGGAAGCCAAGGAGAGGAAGCCAAGGAGAGGAAGCCAAGGAGAGGAAGCCAAGGAGAGGAAGCCAAGGAGAGGAAGCCAAGGAGAGGAAGCCAAGGAGAGGAAGCCAAGGAGAGGAAGCCAAGGAGAGGAAGCCAAGGAGAGGAAGCCAAGGAGAGGAAGCCAAGGAGAGGAAGCCAAGGAGAGGAAGCCAAGGAGAGGAAGCCAAGGAGAGGAAGCCAAGGAGAGGAAGCCAAGGAGAGGTAGCCAAGGAGAGGTAGCCAAGGAGAGGAAGCCAAGGAGAGGAAGCCAAGGAGAGGAAGCCAAGGAGAGGAAGCCAAGGAGAGGAAGCCAAGGAGAGGAAGCCAAGGAGAGGAAGCCAAGGAGAGGAAGCCAAGGAGAGGAAGCCAAGGAGAGGAAGCCAAGGAGAGGAAGCCAAGGAGAGGAAGCCAAGGAGAGGAAGCCAAGGAGAGGAAGCCAAGGAGAGGAAGCCAAGGAGAGGAAGCCAAGGAGAGGAAGCCAAGGAGAGGAAGCCAAGGAGAGGAAGCCAAGGAGAGGAAGCCAAGGAGAGGAAGCCAAGGAGAGGAAGCCAAGGAGAGGAAGCCAAGGAGAGGAAGCCAAGGAGAGGAAGCCAAGGAGAGGAAGCCAAGGAGAGGAAGCCAAGGAGAGGAAGCCAAGGAGAGGAAGCCAAGGAGAGGAAGGCAAGGAGAGGAAGGCAAGGAGAGGAAGGCAAGGAGAGGAAGGCAAGGAGAGGAAGGCAAGGGAAAGAGTAAGTGAGACAGTGAGATGGAGAAGAACAAAGAAGGGAACCAACCAAAGGAAGGAGGAAACGAGAAGAAGCGAAAAACCAAAATGACCGCAAATATAGGTCGTGGAACCGTCCGTCTCCGGACGCAGGCGCTAACTACCCCTTGAAGGGGAGGGACTGCTTTTAGTCGCCTCTTTCGACAGGCAGGCATCAGGAATACCTCGGGCCTATTCTAATCCCCGGACCCACATGTGGGGGGGGGGGGGGGGTAGATGGTGTAATGTAAGAGCATTCAGTGAAAGCGACGACATCCCCCCCTCCCCCCATCTGAAAAGGTAAAGCCTAACACTGTCTTCATAGTTGACTATGTGGCTGTCGAAAAGCAGGATCAAATTCGTAGATATTTCTGCTTTGGTCGTCATATGGGTGTTGACGTATTTTATCTCAGACGTATTCCAGGATCCCAGAACACTTGGTGAGGGATAATGCCAACCTCATTATAGCCTTCAAACAAGACAATCTCAATTTAACATACATTTACCAGGCTCATGTTGGGACTGACATGTCATACAATGAATTTGTAAAGATATGTGCTGATGGTTGGAATCACTCACAATCCGGTTTTCTCGTTGTTGATGAAAGGCGGAAACTGAATGATGGTAGTTATAGCCGGAACTTCCAGCAGTTTCTCCATATATAAATGTACAAAATAGCTGAGTGCGTCAGTAGATACTACACCATGGACAAATTCGCACGCTTGGCGGATGCTCAATCTGAGAGATTAGGTGTGCATATAATGCTCACGTGTATACCGATATGAAATTTAAGAATCTTGAGGCAAGACTCGGTAAGCTTGCAAGGGAATTAATGGACACTCAAACTTCTTGCACTTAACCAAAATTGGCTAGAGAATAGATTTAGCGCAATTGGAGAGAAGATAGAAGCTGAGGTGGTTGTTATTGAAGGAGGAGGTGTAGGGAAGAACAAGAATGACAAAGCATATATAAAACCACGCGATATGAGCAGCTCTCATTAGTATGCTCCGAGATGTCGACAAAGCATAAAGTCATTCAGCCACGCAAAGCAGCTCCAGAGAAATTACGTTAGCTGAGGATGGGGCATATGGGTTGCGAGCAAACATTACGAGAAACTTTTAAACCTGTTACCGAATCTATCAGTAAGATGGCTTAGCGTGATAATGATTCAATCGCAGAATTCACCAACCAGTATTGAGCGGGTAAGACAGAACATTTGGTGTCAGTGGGGAGAGACCGTACATGCTAGGCTCAAACTGTAAGTTTATATGATAGCACGAAACGCATCGGGGATACAGAGTTTAAAAGAACACCTGGCTTAATGAATCTTATCTTCCTAAGGCCCTCAAAAACTTGAAATACTCTACCAATAATCGCAAAGTATATGGTGAAATACTGCAATTGACTGAGCTGTATAAAATTCCTGACAGAAGACTGAGAAACCTGCAAAACTCTAAATACAGAGCCATTATACAACCTTTACTGAATGAGCATCCTAAAAGCATTGGTGAAGGTGTAGACTTTCAGCATAAAGGCGTGAGCAATCAACTCCTGCAGTATATATATTACAATGAGCCGGATGAACTAATAGACTTCGACTGTTGATGGCTTCGGCTGCTGCAGGTAGTACAGCTGATTCGAACGAGGTTCTTTCGATAATCTCTGAGCTTTGAGAGAGAGGTATTATTTAATAAGTATGGAGACGGTAGTTCGAGAATTGCACAAGCCACCACGCGAAACATATCCTCTGAGGCATGTTATGATTAAGCGGCTGGATGACTTGTGGCAGGCCAATCTTGTAGACATAAGTCAATATTCACTTGAGAATAATGGATTCAAATACATTTTAATGGTTATTGATACATACTCTAAATTCGCATGGGCATTACCTGTCAAAACTAAAACCGGTAGAGATGTTGCTGTAGTGTTTGAGCGTTTGCTGCAGACAGGATCAAATCGATGCCCAGACAATCTTGAAACCGATCTTGGTGGTGAGTTTTACAATGAATATTTCAAGACTGTGATGGAGCGGTACGGGATACACGACTACTCGACGTTTACCCACCTGAAAGCTAGCTTCGTGGACAGTTTGAACAGAATGGTCAAAGCTCAAATGTGAATACCTTTTAATCTTCGCGGTTCTTACAAGTGGCTAGACATCATCCCACAAATAATTGCGCGGTATAATAGAACCAAACATAGTACAATAAAAATGAGACCGACCGATGTTCGGTATAATTCACTCATGGACAAAGTATATTTCCACATTAAATGCTGGACCCACGCAAAAAGAAGTTCAATGTAGGCGACTTAGTACATATTTCAAAATACAAGACAGCGTTCGAGAAATCGTACTTACCAAACTGGTGAGCGGAGATATTCACAGTATCCAAAGTGCACAGAACGAACCCTAGGACATATCTTAAAGGATGGCAAGGGTGAAGAAATGGCTGGATGCTTTTACACAGAAGAATTGCAGAAGAGTTCTGAAGCAGATGTATTTCTCATCGAACGCGTGATAAGACGTCGCGGGAATAGAGCGCTAGTTAAATGGTTAGTATTTCCATCATCAGAAAACAGTTCGATTGACGCTGACGAGTTAGTGTATAACAGGGAGCGTAGACCTCTGTCTCCTCGGTAGTGTACCATACATGATAGGCAGCACACCATAATATGAGGTGGAGGTGGAATTTTTGAAAAATTGCCTTTTGAATTGCACATTCCGGGGTACAACTTCTGTGGGCCTGAGACAAAGCTTCAGAAACGCCTGGCACGCGGTGGTAGCGGTATTAACCTACTAGACGAAGTCTACCTTGAACACGACCTCGCATTAGCTGCAAATAAAGATCTCCCAGCACGCCACGTTGCCGACCGAATATTAGCCGATAGAGCTAAGCAAATAAAGCGAAGAAAAGATCTCCGAATAGGTCAGCGCGTTGATGCATTCGTAGTTGATAAAACTATGCATGGAAAAATTAAGTTCGACATGCAGATGATGAGTTGCAAACAAAATATGAATGCAGCGCGAACAACTGTTGGGGCGAAGAAGAACGAACCAGGCACTTTGAAAAACTGTATTCTCACTTCGATGTGTGCAGCTAAACGTGTGTTGAAGGGGGGGGGGGGGGTGGGGGGGGGGGCGAAGGGGAAAGCGAAGGAGAGGAAGACGACGACTGCAATTAAACCACCTAGAGTCCTACCACTACCAAACACATCAGGTGGAATTATTCCGTTCCTCGTTCCAGACCTTTGCAGCTCTGGCGGCGGTAGGTTCACTTACAGGTGGAGCTGCAGCTGTAGCCAAAACGTCAAAAACACACAGAATGCACAGGCGCATCTAGAGGAAGCCAGAAGACATAATCTGGCCACGGAAGCAGCAGCTATCGGTAAGGGTCTCTACTGGAAACCATACAGAAAAGGACTAGGTATCTTCATAAATAAAAAAAAGTTCGTTAGTTATCCTACCTGATCGAACGCTCACGAATAAAGGTATCATTAATATTGTTAAAGAGAAACTTCACATACCTGGATTCCGTTGCGTCTTTATGCGGGATACATTACCGAAGAGTATGTGGCGGACTAATGAGTGCGGAATTGTAAATTTAGATGTTGCTGGGGGTCCAGGGATCCATTGGGAGGCGTATGTCAAGAAAAGTATAAATACAGTACAATATTTCGATTCATTTGGGGATTTACAACCGCCTGAAGATTCACAACGCTACTTCACCAGCAAAAGTTGTGTTTCCTACAATTTACGGCGATGTCAGGACTAACACATACCTGTGCGGGCATCTCCGCATTATGTTCCTCATCACAGCCATGGCAAATTAGCCTTCGCCTGCATCAGCGAACTTCTGGAATGCGCGCTATATTTAGACAGAACGGTGAGAAGTCGAATGCGCGCTTTCTCCTCTCCTTGTCAGAGCCGGTGTGCGAACATCCACACATATGAAAGAGCCATAACTGAACGCACGCCCATCATTTGAGGTTTAGATGCAATGCCATACACACTGACTTTAAAAGAGCGAGTATCAGCATTACGTGCAAATTACTTTCCGCCGATTTAAGTGCAGGGGACTGGAGTATTGCCCTGATTCGTCTGGAGGCGTATAACAGCATTCCAAATATCACGAAGAGCATCTGGAAATTGACGGTTGGAAGGAGATTCTACAAATACAACTTGGTGCCTACGATATTGATGATTTAAACGAAGTCTTAAAACAGTAAGGAAAAGGTATTGACTGCGGGCAAACATTAATATCCTTAAATCAAATACGTGCAGAGAGTGCTACGATCGACTTTAGACCGAGATTCAATAGGTCCACTGCTAGGTTTTGCAAATGATCGTGTTTTGTTGTGGGACGCCAGTAAATTTTATGCATCGGATCAAGCTGTAGATGTACTACCAGTCAGCACAATCCACGTTGAGTGCAATATTGCCACAAACTCATACCTCAACGATAAGTTGATTCATCCCTACAGTCGGTACTGGGTACAAAATAGTTCAAGCCCCCACAAACTATATATCTTCGAGTAACAGTTAAAAACATTGGATTACCTAGAACTGCGTATTGTTGACTAGAGTAATCAGCTTCTTACCTTTCGAGGAGAAGAGATCATTGTACGCTTGCACAAATATTGAAAGTATCACAACACATGGTGCAGAGTTGTGGTAACTAACCCTGAAGCAGAAAGATCGCCTGCTGGCTGTCGAGATGGATTTCTGGAGACGAAGTTGTGGATACTCCAGACTTGACCATATTAGAAATGATACGATCAGAGAGGTTATGAATGTCAAAAGCACAATCCTAGACTACATAGAAAGGAAGCGCCTACTGTGGTATGGTCACTTACAGCGTATTCCAGACAAGATGGCAAAAACGGGTATGGTAATGGACTCCACATCAAAGAAGGCGGCGCGGTAGACCTGCGAGATGTAGGAAAGACGACGTCAACGAAGCAATGGGTGCGAGAGGTCTTAATGAAGGAGACTAGATACACCGTGAACGATGGAGATTGGGATACGAGAGGGGGCGGCAGCCGTAGAAACCTTTTTCATGACTGCAGCGCCCACAGACCGTTCGGCTACTCCCCAGCAACGATTCCAATTTTATATAAAAGTTTCGTACTACTACTACCGATCTCATGCTTGGGAAGCTGGAGCGTATGAATGAAATGTGAAACTACTTCCGAACATAAAGCTTTTTGCTTGTAGTAAGCCTGACAAGCATTTGATATTGGTACTTCGTGAATTATATTTTCTCGTGTTATAAAAATGACCATTTGTGCCAAAACTGTCTCGTTTATTTGGTGTTTGTTACAATAGCTACAATATTAGACAGGCCTATTTTGTTTTATCTAGCAGACAGTGACAAAAACACGTAATCAGATTGAGAAATCACACAAGTCTTTGGTACTGTTTGTATTAACGGCTTTTTCAGTATTAGACAAAGAATTTCTTTTTTCATGTAGCAAAACATTTGACGATCTTTAAGTAAGATTCTTTCCCAGAAAGGAAACAAAGTTAGAGAGAAAAAAATGCTACGTTTAAAGACTGAAGAAATGTGTACTGTCTTGCTTGTCTCTTCTACTGGTTTCATGTATCCTATTTTTAATTTTATCTCACAAAAAAAGCGAGTTATTAGCTATAGGCAATAAAGAATGCAAATCTTCTGAAGAGTTCTTGTTCTCCCGGTTACAAAATATCCCATCCAATATTGATTGCGATTTTTTTTTCTGATGCACATAGTCTCAGTTATAGTGGGAAGGATGATAATCTTCACGTGACCGACGTTTACGTTCAGTGATTTTGCTGTTTTCTCTTCGTTTATTGCTCTCACGTCAAGTGAAAACAAAATGGATTTCTGTGGTTGGGAGCTATCAAGTGAATTAAATTAAAATACATTGACATGAGTACGGAAGGCTAAAATATGTTATTAGTTTCAGATTTTATGTTATTTCCACCTTTCTGACAGTCAAGCATCAATAGCCTTACAGAACAATCAAGTTATTTTTGTCGTTTTGCTAAGGAGATTTGGCTTTTATTAATCTTTTCCGCTGAGGCAGTCAATTTATTTGAAACGAACTGTTTAATTCCACACTACTGGCTGGTTTCAACTGTTTGCTGCATTTCAAAAGTGCATGTTTTCACCTTCTAGCACGTATGAAATTATTTTATAATGAAGAACCAAAGATGAAATAATACATTACTGGTACTCCAAGAAAATTTACATTCGAATCTGGACATACGAATGTGCACTTCAAGCCGAATTACGCGTTTTAGTGTGGTTCACGAAATTCCGATGCTCTTTGCGTATCCTCTGATTTCTTTCTTTTATGACAATGTAAGATCTTTTAATGTCTTACACCTACGAACATACGAGCTTCCAGAATCCTAGTAGCTGCGCAAGCGCGGTGACGCCTGTTATCTGGCGCCTGTTATCTGGCGCTGGCTACTGAGACTAACCTATTTCTAACAGGTCGCGGGAAAATATTGCGAATGGTTATTTGAAAAGCGTTAGTTTCAAAGTAAATTTTCTTTTATGTAAGATGAACTATGTGCGAGAATTTACGATGAATTCCTTAAATCACAGAGCGTTTGACTCATTTAAAAATCAAGTCTGGTACGAACATTTAGAAAAATTTCGAGCTCAGAAGATCAGTCATGTCCTTGTTAAAAATTTTACTGGCACATTTGTGGGATGTGTCTAAGTGTAACGTGCGCAAAAAAGATCAACATGATACGTGAAAGCTTAGCTTCTCTTGCAGCTTATTAATCTTAGAGACCAAGATTATATGTGAAAACTCTGCTTTTCTTGTAGTAACAATATGTATATTAATTTAAACCATTAACGTTTCCTATCTGTGTGCACGCACTACTTAACGGTGGTATTGCTATCACGTGTCCTATGCTCGAATATTCGATGTCATCGGCTGGCGAGATCACGTGACATGAGCTATGACTGGCTACAAAAGCGCATTGCAAGCTTGATTTCAATGCTTCAGAAAGTGACATGCGGAATTTAAGTTTACACTTCCGTAACACGAAAATATGCAGCATACACGTTTCCAATTTTTTTTTTTTTTACTGAATGTGGTTTTCTAAAGAGCCGAGAAGTACTACACTGATGTATAAAACCATAACCATTCAAGGGATTGATAAATTTTACAGTTTCGAGGAAAAGTACCCTGTCACTTAACAGGGAAAAAGTGTATTTTCACCCGGGAGAAAGTGTAATTTTAACCGAGAAATCCGGGAATTTTTTCTTGTCCTCTTATACACCCTGTATTTACTACTGTCAGCTTAACGTCCGGGAATTCGGTTATTAATAGAACGTTATTCACAAGAGACAAATCTGTGCTTACGTAATGTGCTGTGTCAAATAATGCACTTTTTATACCAGGGCCGGCCAAACGCTGCACAATGTGCAGACGTGCGGAAGTGCTGCACATGTGCGCACATGTGCGACAGTGGCATCTGTTATTAGACATGTGTCCTAAATGAACGGAGGGGGCTCCACTTCCGTGTTTATGTGGTACAAGCAAGAGCGCAACATTCCCAGTCTCGTTTACCCCTGGTAACCGTAACCTTAACCTTAACAGAGAAGTACTGAGAAATGGCAAATACTGTGAAAAATTAAATGACGGGAGATCTATGTTCTCAGTCGTTTAAAAATGACTGGGAACTGCAATTCTTTTTTGTAGCCGTTGGTGAAAACTCAGTGTATGCTGTGCCGCCGAATAATAAGCGGCTAGTGTAAGTTTTCAATTGAAAGACACTACAATACATATCACAAAGACGAGTGTAGTGTACTCAACAGTGAAGAACGGCAAGCAAAATTAAATGTGCTTAAGAAAATGGATGAGACACATCAACTCGGTTATCATTTCTCATGACCAGTGATAAACGTGTTTGGATTTATTCCTTTCATAATTAAAAATTATTGTTTACTAACTGTGCATCATTGCCTCATTCTGTTCCATGTTACATTATTGTCAGGAAAGTTGGTCATTAAAGCGATTCTTCCAATGTATACTTACATTTAGGTTTTTTTTTTTTTTAATGCGTGAAGGGCTACGCTCAGCTGAAGTCGATAAAACATAACATTCATCTAATTGTCGGTTATTATGCAGATTTCAGACGTAACTGATGAAAGATATACCAATAATGGTATTGAAATAACAGGTGATCATCGAGAGGTCTGCTGTTATTCTGTTCAGAGGTCAGTGAGACAAATTATGTGGGTGTAACTGAGGGCACCGAGAATTAGTTATAGGAAACTTTGCATTAGTTTAATGTTATCTTAAATCATGAATAAGGTTCTTGGGAGTCTAAGTACTCTCTTTCTTAAATACTAGATCAAAAGCATTACGCGTATTTACGTGCCGTCAGTCAAGTTGCCTTAATAAAAATCCGCGGTTGTTAACTGTATTACTTGTCTTACTGAGTTAAACTGTTAACATAAAAGTAGACGTCTCAATGAGTAGATTGTGACAGTATTTTAAATGTTTAATACGCTAAACACCTTCCCATGGTTGGCCTGCTAGCTGTGGAAAGAGCACTAGAATGCGCCGGTACAGAGTATCCCAGCAAGTGGATAAAGCGACATCTGTGCGTAGAAACATGCACTACATGAACGCTGACTGCTGCGGCGTGCACGCTGTGACCCGAAAGTTGCACATGTGCAGGAGCACCGCACGCGTGCAGAATTTATGGCCGGCCCTGTTTTATACCAATCAGTCCACGCATATCAACTGTCGTAGACAATTTTTTATTAATAACTTAATAACAGAAGATCTTGTACGGTTTCACACTGCAAGAAGCCTCTTCTTTGACATGCACACTTACAGTAGAAATATTTGACGTAACATCTGAAACGCTGAGTTCTCGATAATTTGCAACTTGATGAATTAATTCTTAGCCTATTTCTTTGGAACTGTCATCAGAAACGCCTCTCACCTCTAAAACGTGTCACCTCTTTAGCACACATTGCAACAAACTTCGTTGTTTTTTTATTACAACCTACATTCCTGAAGGAGATGTCAGTGTGGAGTTTCATACAACTGTATTTCTTTAAATGAGTTGCTCGCGACTGGAAAAACAGAAACGTTGGTCAGCTTACGCGTGACATATGCTGTAGAATTTCTTTAGTTTACAACAAATATTTATTCCTTACTTCTCTTTTTGGACACTCCCGTTTCCTCTACGTTTACGCATTGGTTTCAGTTTTACTTGTTACTGCAAATACTTCCTCACTCTGCATGATTACAAATACACCACGAATGAGAATCCTGTGCTGGATGTAGTTGCGCAGGGATGAAGGTACGTTTAACGTTTTTGGAACTAACATTACGTATGACTTGGCCATGGCCTCTACGCTCGGCCACTGTTGACTGGTTCGGGCAGGCTGTCCAGGCAGTCTGTGCTCGATTACTCCGTCATGCAAAACTAGCCCGCCCGAACATCAACTGCTCTTCTACACAGTTTATTGACCGACCGACAAATTTCGTAACAGTCTACACAACGCACGTCCCGACCGACTTCATTTCAGGGCCGCCCTGCTCCTAGAGCTGGTTATGACGTTCTGTTCTACGCGATACCGCTTAGAAGGGAACCTCCCCATCGCACCCCCCTCAGATCTAGTTATAAGTTGGCACAGTGGATAGGCCTTGAAACACTGAACACAGATCACTCGAGAAACAGGAAGAAGTTGTATGGAACTATGAAAAAAATAAGCAAAATATACAAACTGACTAGTCCATCCGCAAAATAGGCAACATAAATGATAGTGTACGCTCAGGATCGTTGTGTTCCAGTTGTTAGCGTGTGCTGCTGCGGCACAAAAGGTTCTTGGTTCAAGTCTTCCCTTGAAGGAAAATTTTACTTTTTCACAAAGTTATGATCTGTCCGTTCGTTCATTGACGTTTCTGTTCACTGCAATAAGTTTAGTGTGCCCCTCCAATGGGAACCGAAAACATTTGATCGCAAGGTCATAGGTCAACCGATTCCTCCACAGGAAAACACGTCTGATATATTCTATACGACACTGGTGACGGCATGTGCGTCACATGACAGGAATATGTTGTCGACCCACCTAACTTTTACACTTGGCGAATGGGTAAAAAGATTCTTCTACCTTGCCCGATTTAGGTTTTCTTGTGGATGTGATAATCACTCCCAAAAAAAGTGATGAAAACATAAGAGTTTGTCACAAACTGCAACAAATGAATGCAACAGTTTCACAGTCGCTAAGTTTTCCCTGTGCTCTGTCAAAACATATGTTTTTAACGTTTTCAAATTTTTCCGTGTGTAGACAGTCAAATCCTGCATATGTCCAAGCAAATCTGAACATGTCCTGGAATTTTGTAGATCGAAGTTGATTTTGTGTGAGTGCCTGAACTGAAAATAAAAAAATTAACATATTCACTCTAGGCAAGTCTTCAACCAAGGCCCTGTCGTTTCGCAGCTGCTCACGCTAACCACGAGACCACGGCGCTCCTGAGCTCACACTATCCGTGATGCTGCCTATGTTACACATGGACTACTCAGTTTGTATATTATGCCTATTTTTTCCTAGTTCCACACAACTTCTTCCTGTTTTCTCCATTGATCTGTGTTCAGTTTTTCAAGGTCTATCCACTGAGCCAACTTATAACTAAATCTGAGGGGGGTGCGATGGGGAGGTTCCCTTGTTAGTATTCCACAGGAAAAGAATTGGGATTTGGCTTGGCTGTTCGAACTAACAAAGCCAGAAAAAGCCGTGATAAAGCTGTAGGTAAAGAAATGGCTATTGCAATGGACCAAATGCACCTACGCTTTGTTACTTACGGAGCAGAGACCCGAAGATTTTCGGAATTATTTAAGAATGGATGAAAAATGCTTTTCGGAGCTCCTGAACGTCGTCAAACGATAGCCACATACGATTTCTAGCCACTGGCAGAATTTACGAGGACCTCAGATTCAGCGCAGTTAATCCACAAAATTATTATCTAAAATGATTCTTGAAATCTGCAGGGTGATTCTTAGTTACTTGAGGAAATATTCGTGATAAAGCAGAAGCGAAACGAAAATTATATTCATGTAAACTTTATGAATTTATGTTCGTATGTAGTAATAATATCCCCTGTAATTTCAAGAAACTCCTTTCAGATTCGGACGACTGCAAATGGCGGCGGCGCATATTATAAATTCAGCAACATATTCATAAGAAGTGAAGCACTTAACAGTTGTTAGAAAAGAAAAGTACTTCACTTTGCTCTTCATAGCAGAACAGGCGACGATAGGTTGGATTTTTGTAACACTTCTAATAATGAACCAAGTGGATTTCATGAATGAAAGTCCGTGTACTGTCTATAATTCGGTTTTTAGTTCCTACTATCGATACGTATCTGAAACGAAATAAAAATCCAATCTGTCTCTATTTAACGTTATCTAACTTCATTTCCGGTGAGTATTGGAAATAAAACCGAGAAACAGACAGACGACTAACCATTATTCACAAAACTGTGTATGTTTTATTTTCTCTGTTTGCCACATGAAACTACTACAGATTTGTTAAAAATGAAAGAAGCACTTCATTGCTTACCCCTCTATTGCTATACTGCTCGCGCGGCACGTCCCACAGACATCTGAAGACTCGAAAACTTTCCAGAAACTCTGTCATAAAAATTTCGTCTGCCTCGCACACTACCGTGTTAGCCACATTCGGAGTGCGCTGAACCCCGCGCGTGGTGACTGAAAAGGAACTGTTGTGGGGCGGCTTGCAGGACAGACTACACAATTTGTACGGTGAATGGGGCCGCGGGGAGGCGGGTGCGGCTGTCTGCTAGTCTTACCTAACAAACCAACCGCAAAGAAAAATCGCTCTTTAGACCAACAAGCCTACAGGCGTACAGTTGGTCGGTCGGTCAACAAGCTACACACGCACAATTTATCGGTCGGTCGGTCGGTGAACTGGGCATGTGTAGGATAGGGTCCTTTACTGACAGTGGGACACTGATAGTAACTGAATAAGAGAAAGAGCTCGAAAATCTAGATTTCGCAGTAGCAGATTCCGATGTCTCCTAACAGGCTTCTGACTTCAGTGTTGAAGGGTTTCAATACTATATCTTACCAGGTATGTAGTATACCGAAGCAACATTACGACAGATCACTGGCAACACACTATGGGGAGTTACTGGCAATGCTTGAGGAAAGTTCGGTTGGGTGGCTGACCACGGTTTCTCTCGGAGGTTTGCTTGTAACCTCAGAATCGTTCCTTCAAACTACTATGAAATTATCGAGTGGGGTAACGCAGTGGTTAGCACACTGGACTCACATTCGGCAGGTTGACAGTGCAAACCTGCGTCCGGCCATTTAGGTATAGGATTTCCGTGATTTCCCTAAATTTCGTACTGAAAATGTCGGGATGGTTCCTGTGAAAGGGGACGGCCGGCTTCCTAGTCCACCCTTACATAGTCCGAGCTTGTGCTCGGTCTCTAATATCCGCATCTCGTGGTCGTGCGGTAGCGTTCTCGCTTCTCACGCCCGGGTTCCCGGGTTCGATTCCCGGCGGGGTCAGGGTTTTTCTCTGCCTCGTGATGACTGGGTGTTGTGTGATGTCCTTAGGTTAGTTAGGTTTAAGCAGTTCTAAGTTCTAGGGGACTGATGACCATAGATATTAAGTCCCATAGAGCTCAGAGCCATTTTTCGGTCTCTAATGGCCTCGCTGTCGACAGCACGTTAAACTCTAACCTACACCCCCCACCCCCCCCCCCCTACGAAATTGGAATTAATTTGGTCCAGATATAGGGAACCACAATTTGTCCACGAAATTGGTGTCACTAAGAACCTGTGCTCCGTACTTTGGGAACAATTGTCCACTTTTCAACCGGAAGTAATTAAAATTAGCACCAGAACGAAAAGATTTATGCAGCTGCGCTGGCTATCATCAAAGACCAGGCAAAGGAAACAGAGACAGCTCAGCGTCGGAAAGCAGGAAATACGGATTTGTCATCGGTTTAGGGTCTAAATGAACAATATTTGAGTATACAAGGCTCCTGCACTTACACACTAATTTATCGGATGACAGAATGACCAAATTGATCGCAGCCTACACACGTCCGAACCGACTGTACTCGGCGATTATAGTGCCGCCCTGTTGTTTGTTTTATCTTCAGTTCACTGCGTTTTTGTTCTAAGAGATCCGGCCTGGTTTTTCATAAAAAATAATAACGGGGTTTGCATTGGCTGTTTTAAAGGTAAGAAGGGAAAAATGCAGAAAGAAAGCTGTGGGCGAAGAAGTGGCCAATGCAAGGGAAGAAATACACCCATGTTCAGGCTGGGAGCTTATAATTTTCCTGATTATTTTAGAAGGGTGAATAATGCATTTCGAAGCTGCTGGACATCATAAAACGTTTGTTAAAGGAAAAATAATGCAGTCCTGAGAGAGGTGCTAAACTTCGAGGAGAGACTGTTAGCTGTATTACGATTTCTCACCACTGGCGGCGGACCTAAGATTCAGTACTCTCATACCGCTACAATTATTAACTAAAATTATTCGGGAAACGTGCAACGAGATTTATAGCTGACAGAGGTAATAAATCATGATAAAATAAAATAAATAAAACAAAAGACGATCACGAAAACGTTATTAATTTACTTACGGATGTAGTACAAAAGATGACCTGCAAATTTCAGAATCTCATTTCATATTTGAACAAGAAGGACTACACATGAGGGCGGCGCGCATCATCTAGTAAATACATCTGCTACATCTACATCCGTACAGATACATAAGAAATAAAACATTTTGTGACTGTTAAAATTGTTTGGTTGGGTTGGGTTGTTTGGGGGAAGAGACCAAACAGCGAAGTCATCGGTCTCATCGGATTAGCGAAGGACGGGGAAGGAAGTCGGCCGTGCCCTTTCAAAGGAACCATCCCGGAATTTGCCTGGAGCGATTTAGTGAAATCACGGAAAACCTAAATCAGGATGGCCGGACGTGGGATTGAACCGTCGTCCTCCCGAATGCGAGTCCAGTGTGCTAACCCCTGCGCTTGGCGTTAGAATTGTAATAAATAAATAAATAAAAATGAAAGATCCCACACTTTGGACTTCAGGGAAATTAAAATGTAAAAACAGAAATAAAGAAGATAGACAGGCTTAATCACGTGTTGCACATAGAGAAACCACTATGGATTCGTTAGAAAATGAAAAAAGTGCATCATTTCTTGCATCTCTATTGTTATACTCCTCGCACGATGTGTCGCGAAAACATATGCAGTCTTTGAATTTCACTAAAAACTTTGTCCTTAAAGTTTCGTCCGCCTCGGACGTCGAAATGTATATTACAACAGTATTTAATTCCGAGAGCTTTGTCAGAACAGGAGTTTTACTCATGCGATTGGCACGATCGTGCTACACACGACACAATTTCTTGGTTCGGTTGTCGACTGGTCGGTCGCGCCCGACATCCCGACAATAAAAGTTCGTCGGTCGGTCAGTCAAAACACCGACACACTGCCAATTTGTCAGACGGTCAGTTGGTGGGGCGCCACAAGAGGCGCTGTTATCGAGTCACGTGATCTGCCTGACAGCTGCAACGGATGACACGAACAGCTGAGGGTTATTCGTCTTACTTGATTAGAGAAGTAGAGATCGAAGTATTACGGCGTTGTTTTGTTGTTGAGAGGAGTTTTGTTGTTGAGAGGAGTTTTGTTGTTGAGAGGAGTTTTGTTGTTGAGAGGAGTTTTGTTGTTGAGAGGAGTTTTGTTGTTGAGAGGAGTTTTGTTGTTGTTGCTGCGGTTGTTTTGAGTTTTGTTGCTGTTGTCTTGAGTTTTGTTGTTACTGTTTTGAGTTTTGTTACTGCTGTTGTTTGGGGGAGAGTTTTTGTTGTTTGACAGGAAGGAGAGTTTTTATTGTTTGGAAGGGAGGAGAGTTGTTGCTGTTTGCGAGAGGAGGAGAGGTTTTGCTGTTTGCGTGCGAGAGGTGGAGAGTTTTGGCTATTTGCGTGCGAGAGGTGGAGAGTTTTGGCTATTTGCGTGCGAGAGGAGGAGAGTGTTTGGTGTTTGCGTGCGAGAGGAGGAGAGTGTTTGGTGTTTGCGTGCGAGAGGAGGAGAGTGTTTGGTGTTTGCGTGCGAGAGGAGGAGAGTGTTTGGTGTTTGCGTGCGAGAGGAGGAGAGTGTTTGGTGTTTGCGTGCGAGAGGAGGAGAGTGTTTGGTGTTTGCGTGCGAGAGGAGGAGAGTGTTTGGTGTTTGCGTGCGAGAGGAGGAGAGTGTTTGGTGTTTGCGTGCGAGAGGAGGAGAGTTTTTGGTGTTTGCGTGCGAGAGGAGGAGAGTTTTTGGTGTTTGCGTGCGAGAGGAGGAGAGTTTTTGGTGTTTGCGTGCGAGAGGAGGAGAGTTTTTGGTGTTTGCGTGCGAGAGGAGGAGAGTTTTTGGTGTTTGCGTGCGAGAGGAGGAGAGTTTTTGGTGTTTGCGTGCGAGAGGAGGAGAGTTTTTGGTGTTTGCGTGCGAGAGGAGGAGAGTTTTTGGTGTTTGCGTGCGAGAGGAGGAGAGTTTTTGGTGTTTGCGTGCGAGAGGAGGAGAGTTTTTGGTGTTTGCGTGCGAGAGGAGGAGAGTTTTTGGTGTTTGCGAGAGGGGACGACTTTTGGATCAAGTTAACAGCCATGGTAAGTGAACTCTGATATTTCTTGTAAATTGTATTTTGCAGGGACGTTAAGTTTTAAGAAAATGACAGTGTTCCTGTTTTAGTTGATGTTCTTGTAAACATGTTATGCAGGTAAAAATAAAAATGGCCGAAATTAAGGTATCTTTCACTCATTGAACCGGCCCTCTGATACAACTTGTCTAATAGCTTGCTCATTGTGAATATTTTTTTTACAGTAAACATCAGACATATTACATTATTATATTGCCTGTTTCGACTCAATAGATGGTTGATTTTTGTCAGCAGTGGCTGCGCTGTTTATTTTTGCATTACAGGTTTTCCTTCCATCATATGACTTCAGATTTCGTATCCATCCAACTCGAAAAGCTCTGGGTGAAGGGTGTTCGACCAATAACGGACGATTCTTTCCATTAATTTAGGAAGTTTTCTTGTTGGTATTTGGCAGTTGTTAGTGGTTGGTAGGTGTCGACATCAGTTTACCATTATTGGTTGGTCATATTTTTTGTACTATGTCTGGAGAGTTTTCGTTTGTTGTACTGTGGACTTCGTGTTAGATATGGTATGTGAAGGTTTACGTAATGGGTTTTTACGATTTCAATGTGTTTGTTTTCGTCACTATGGGCTTTCTTTTTTCTGCTATAATGACCAAGTGAAATGTGCGGTATCAGTTTTCAGAGATGTGTGTGAGTATCTGGTATGGAGGGTTTCGTTCAAGCAATACAGGTCAAGCGAAGTTACAATGCCACGGGTTTTGGTTTTGCGTATTTGGATTGTTCTTACTGTGCAGAACTTCGTGTGCTAAATTTTTTGGTTAATATTGGTCTGGAAAGGTGTTATTATTCTCAGTCAGAGAGAGAGAGAGAGAGAGAGAGAGATAGAGAGAGAGAGAGAGAGAGAGAGAGAGAGAGAGAGAGAGTGAGAAGGGGGGGGGGGGGGAGCGGCAATACCACGCTTTACCTAGACGAAACACCAAAGTTACAGGGCCTCCGTGTAATACGAGATCTTCAATATTTTCTAGCTGTATTCGCGCAGACTAAAACAAAATGAATAGAGCATTTTTGTAGCGTATGTAATGCAGTTCAATGTTTTAACGGTACGCATTTGTAATAGTAGTCTGTTCTCGAGTTGTTACAGAAACGCGTACAAAAGTGGTCTCCAACTACACTAACTTCCTCACACTCTATCCTCCCCCACCGCTTTTCCTCCTATCAGAATTCTTAGTATGTTGCTCACGGCGCTCCCTTTTACCACTGCTTGAAAATTTGAGACTAAACGAATTATTTCCATTTTCGACCGGCTCCGTGGACTATTTAATCATAATTATTAAGTTATGTACTTGATGTAAGCACTTCCATTAAATTTACGAAGGTTTATAGAATTTCTTGGTGTTGTTCTGCAATACAATTGTTCAGTAATAATTAAATATGGCGATTAATAACACAGTGGTTGTGCAAGGAGTGTTAAAATTTGTTACGTAAAGGGTGCTTTAATCTGTCTGGTCGATATTTCTTCGTTCTCTCGGATGTTTTCTTTCTTCTTACGAGACGACTCTTCCTGTAGTTCTTCCCCTGATCTTCGTTTGGGGTCTCGTTTGCCTGTCTTCCAGTATTTTGATTTTTTAATTATCCTCTATAATTTGCAGTTTTTATGTCTTCCTAAATTTGTGTGACGCATTTAATGTTGCTCTTACTATTCCACAGCTTTTCTATTACTCCTGTACTAATTCTTTTCTGTGGTGTTCTCATAAGATGTCCAAAGAACGATACGCGATACTTCGTGATGGTGTTAGTTATTAGTTCTGTTTTCTTGTGTATTGTTAACTTCGGAGTTACTATCCAATGATTTTATGTATGTCTATGTATATTCTCCGATGCCCATTTACTGAAATATTGTTGGTCTCCTAATTCTTCTTTCTGTCTTTGGTCCATTTCTGCTGTAGTAATTTTGAAGATTTTTCAGCTGCATATAACATTTCTGGTCGTGTAACTGTTTAATAGTTCAATTTAGCATCTATAGACACGCTTTTTTGTTGTTTAGTAATGTATTTTTCTTTCTTCAATTGCTGTATTTTGCCATTTTTAGTTCTCATTTAGATTGTTACGATTTCACCTAAATATTCAAATTTATTAACAGTTTTGGGTAAAAGCTGCGTATTGGACCCCCCCCCCCCCCCCCCCCCCCCCCAACCGTTTTTCAATATGGCACAGATGTAGATATTAGTCTTCGCTACTAGGTAATTTGTTACCTCGACCATACATTCTACTGTCACATTAGTTGGCTTTGCCACCTTGTAACATAAACTAGACAAAGGAATGTTCCACGAATATTTGACGCCACGGCCACAAATTCAAGGGGGAGGGGAGGTGTCCAATACGTAACTCAGTTTCGATTCCCTGTTATATTGTAATTTAATTTGCAAGTCGGATAAGACAACGTAATCTTGTTTTCCGAATGATATTTTAAGGTCAATTTCCTGTGCTGTTTCTTGTAGCGATTTAACTTGTATTATTTCCTGAGTATTGTTGGCTAGGTGAGCAAGAGCATCAGCAAATCCCAAGAAGTTGAAACTTCATTTGTCGCACACACAATTCTTATTTTCTTTTGATTATCTTCTTACCATTCGCTCATTACATATTCCAGTGCACAGTTGAAGAGTAGTAGTGTTAGCCTGTCACTTTGTCTGAAGCCAGTTTTTATATGGAATGCTTCAGAAGTCGCCCCTGTGAACTACTTTCGATGTGGTGTTGGGTAGAGTAAGTACTGTTACCATCATTAAGCTGGTCCCTTTTCCAAACGTCATTCGTTAGTTGAGTGATCAGTTGATATAAACAATACATACAGTAGTGATACACAATACATTCATCTTTACATATTACATATTGCAATCGAGGGCCTTCAGCTTGGAATTCATTTAGTGCAAACAGGTATTTACTAGGAAAGCTAACCCCCTGTTCCACAGATTTTTAAAGTATGTGGCAGCTTGTTGAACCATACATACCATATTAAAATATGGACTATTCTTATATTTTTGTCCTCTGAATGATCTTGTTATCCCACTTCTAGTGTCGTAGTTGCGTGTATCACATTTGCTTGCTTTGTTTTTACTGTTCACAAAAACTATAGTAAGTTAATACAAATATAAGGAATATATTGTTAAATATTTGTCAGACAAGGATTTCACACGAGGACTCTCCGGACCTTAGTCTGTGCATTAACCTCATTGCCTTTATCTACAATACCAACAGTGTATTCACGTGTTGTCCTGCCACGCGGCCGCACACTTCAGTATCGTGATTAACAAATTATCCCATGTTTAGGGATTGAGCTGGAACTGTTTTTGCCACTTCGCGTATCAGGTGGAACCCACCGCTTATTTTCTCGCACACAGAATAGATGTGGTTTACGTGACGAAAATTTTTGTCCAGAAGGACACACAGAAATTTGTTACCTATTTCTTCCTATTTAATATCACATATATTATTTTATCCTCATTAGAGCAAATTGTTTTAATGTTAGTAACAGATTTACTGACTTGAGGATTTAGGCCTCAATGTAGGAAAATACGTGGTTACTTCTGTCACTCCTTCAGTTTCAAATGCCTCTAATCCCTCAGCTTTGCTGGTAAAATAGAAGGGTGGTGGTGTCTTCAGCATAGCTTACCAGATGAAAGTGGAAGAACTGTCGTAGTAGTAGTAGTAGTAGTAGTAGTAGTAGTAGTAATTCGGTGCACTGCTTGCTATAGTAAGTTAACAGTGACTGAATGTTGTATGCCTTAAATTTCATGAGCGACCCACGGCTGACTGTCAGAGGCTTTGGAAAGATGTAATATTATACCTCTTCTCTTCATTCCTTCATCCATTCTTTCCTAAAGCCATGCTGCATTTATTTATTTAAAATAACCATTTCAAAAACTATATTAAATCTAGGGGACAATGATACTGAGCTCTAGTTTGAAGCCTTTATTGTAGGTTACTTCGCTTCTTAGCACTGGTTTAACAGTGTTTTTTTTTTTAGACTACTAAGTTTTTCTCCTTAATACTGCAGATTGAGGCAAGTTGTGGTTCCTTCTATGCACTTTCTTCAGGGCTCGACGTCACAGCTGAGTATTTGTTCTTTAATGTTAGGATTACCTTGCTTGTTTCATTTCCCATAACCTTCTCAGGTTGAAACTTCACGATTTTGAGTGGTATGGTTTGGTATCTCATGGTAGATGCCCATAACATTTTCTGCTGGTGATAAGAAATTCTTATCAAAAAGAATACATACTGCTTTTGATATTTTTACGATATTAGCGTACTGCACTATGCACTAAGCTTATCCCGTTTATCTGACGCTTCTGCGTGGGATAGTGTATCCAATCCCTCCTAGCTACCTTATTTTTAATGAAATTTGATCTTGCTGTTATTCAAAGCTCGTTTCTTTTCAACACTTTTTGTTGTTTTGTAAGAACTGTTATTTATTCTGTGTGTTGTGGAAGGTAGTTTGAGTAATGGGAAGTCCACGTTACTTAACCAGTGTCACCAGCAATTTTGAGAATTGTTGCGTGATGTATCCAGGTAGATCTAGAAGCTGTGAGACCCTGGTGTCAAAGGAAAGTATATTTTTACGGTTGTATGATCTTAATATAGCTGAGTTTCATGACAGCTAATTTGCTGAAGCTGACATCAATGTTTGTCTCAAAGTACATTGTCATTGGAACCAGTCTGCTTAATTTCGTCACTGAAACTGTAGAATCTTCACAAGGTCGGTCTTGCCACAGAATCGGGGGTTTCATGCCAAAGGGACAGGTACTAAAAAACAATTCGTAAAGCGCTGGTTTCAGGTTGAAATGACTGGTCTTTGTCGCTATGCCAGCCAAAAGCACATTAAAATCCGTTAGCTCGCATTTCAAATAAAATTGCACATGACACTGTCAACGTTTTAAAATTAAATGACTAATTTCAGCGAATTCAACTGCACGAGTGTTTCGTCAGAGATATAAAAAGCTTAAACAAAAGAAATAAACCCTTGGCCAAAGGCTCATTACTACGTATGCCTGAACTAAGTTAGGCAGAAAATCTAATGATTAAAATGTTTGAGAGATATGCGAAGCTTCTAGACAAAATACTGCCTTGAACTACGGATGGAGGTACGACTACGTTGTAAAGAAAAAAATTCTCACGTCTGCTAATCATATACTGCATGTGGTAGAAACATTAGTAAAGTTGCGTCTTATTGTTTGGACGATCTGTTTGAAGTACGAACCAACGGATTTTAATGCGTTTTATGGTGGAACAGCGACAAAGACCCTTACAAGGGTTGCAATTAATCACTTGACATAAAGAATTGGCATCTGTGAAACCTGTAACGTCATTTAACGGTGATACCAAATTTAATTCATAATTTTACATTTTATGTGGAGTGTGCTGTCTAGTGATACGTCTGTAGGTTGTGCCAGTTACCACCGCTTTCCCAAGTGACTTCTTAAATATGCGATTAGACGGAGCTGCCCTCACACAAATATGTGGAAGATATGTGACAACAGTTTCTCGCAGTCATGGCGGTTTGTAGAAGGTTTTACGTAGATTTCTGACTCTTATCTGTTCTTGAAGCTGCTGCAACTTTCGTCATGTGACAACCAGGTAGCTTGAAAATGAACAATGTGACAAAATTAGCTAATAGCGAAAAATCATGAAATAAGTGTTCGTTTCAAAATGAAAAATCGCATACGCAGGGCAATGACTTCCCTCAAGAAACTTGAACATGTTTGGAAATACTGAGGACAAACATTCAGTAGATTGCCTAAGAATCACGTAAAAATTTTATTGCGCTATACAGTACGTGGGTAAGTCCATAATTGTTTTGCGTTAGTTTGCGGTTCTGTTATTGATTCTGCAGGAGGAGGGAAATGAAGCTCAGGAGGTAGTTAAAGATGAATTTTTGTTTTCCGCAGGGTATTTCAGAGGCAGCTGCACAGTAAACTACACTGAAAGCAGGCACGGGATTGGTAGTAAATACGCTCACCCTCATTTTGCTCTCATTATGAGATTGACGAAGAACTAGGTAGTATGAGAAACCGAGCAAGTAGGTACAGACAAAACGAAAATCACAGTAGTATTTGGCCTTATTTCAGTCTCCCGAAAGCCTTTATTCCCAGAAACCTTGCAGTTCTTGGCTCGCTGAGATCTCCGTTCACTTTCAATAGCTGTAGTCCCTAAACCCGTCCCTCGCATATTTTCGCGATATAGGCGCGTTTTTTAGTTTCCCTCGTTGCAGTGGAAAAGCAATTTCCGTTATTGCATCCATCACGCTTGAGATTTGGCACGAGATCTCTGTTTATGGAATCCACAGTCACGCATCCCATTACCCATACAAGAGGACACGTTTTGAACCAGTAAGAAGTTATGGACTGAACACTTAGTCAGGACTGTTTGATACTGTGTTTGGGTTAAAGTACAATGGCATTCTGAATACCCTAAAACTAATAACCAAAATGCCGAAACTTTTTAGTAGAGCCGGCGGTTAAAAACACGCTCTGCGGCAGGTTGACGTCTAATAGAGCCTAGATTCAGCAAGAAAGACTTACTTGCTCAAGTATCATCCCTGACTATAATTTATGAAACTGGAATGCTCCTACCAGGAAGTGGTGAGGCGTTCGACAGGAGAATAGTTCACTGTTTTAGCTTCTTAAACAAAGCACTGTTAGAAAATGCATCTGTCAGATACTCACACATTGCAACCATAGTGAACGCAAACATATAGTTTGCATCTGCCATTTCCAAAAGAACAGTTCTATGTCGCCGTTTACGTTTATAAAAAGGCTCCCACTATTAGTCGAGCTTGTTATCACGTGCTTTCCATGTAGCGCGTCGAGACGATGAGGGAAAATTCAGCTTCTCTCGAAATCTGCTGTGGCAATGACAAGGGTACCGCCCTGGCTCACCACGATTTCGTTCAGGTACATGATGTATGCAGGACTTGACTAGAAATTAAAGTGACGCAAGTGGGAACTCCAGATCAACAAACGTTCAGAAAAACAGTATTTTTGGTGCTGGTTGGACGATGCATGTCGTGCAGAACGGTAATCAGAAGGTCATGGGGTTGAGTTCGTATGTGCAACAATTTTTCCTTCGAACTTTACGTCACTTGCACTGCAAATAAACCGAAGTATAGGTCAATATATTGCATTTGTTAATGTTTTCATACAAGGCGTCACTTGCTGTAGTGATACTCATCGTAAAAGCAAGGAGCACTAATTTTCTCAGTATCTTACACACGTTATGAACGCCTCTTTTTTATTGCACAACTTTACTTAAAATTTTCTATAGCGAAGCAAACTTGATTCACATTCGTGAAAGGTTCTCTCTACCGCACAGTTTGTTGCGTAACGCATCGTTTCGCCAAATAGTATAGCTGGTGACGCACAAAGATGCAGTCTTCTCGGAATGTGATTTATTTTTATCATTCTGTGAGGTAAGAGCAGTTTTGTAGCTTTTTGATCAAATTCTTTTTCTTGCAATAAAAATAGACGTCACAGAGTTGCAATAGCAAAGTGCATGTAATATTTTCTCAACGCTTGGCCTTTTTATTTCATGCCAAGACCTACGTACACCATAAATTTAGACGAAATCGGTGATGACGAGTAGGCGCTGTATCTTTGTGGCCAGTCTTCTGCGCTTTGTTGGATATGTAAGAAACCACCATTCTCGATGAGAAAGAGCTGTCAGTAAGATTTAACTATTTGCAGAAAATCTATGTAGTGTAACTGCGTTTTCAGCAATCTGTTATGCATGTGTAGCCGGAATTTCTTTGTATTTTGAGCATAGTTGAAAAAATAATGAATACGTATTACACGACAAAGCAAATACAGAACCAGAACTTCCAAAAATATCAATGGAAAAATTACCAATGTTGGAATTCATAATAAATAATGAGATTTCTTTTCCAGTCAGATTGTTTGCTTAGATGTTCACATCCCTACAGACCACCGTAGCTGCTTCTTTAATGATCCTGCCTATTCTGCAAACAGGGTCTCGAAAGGGATACTGTAGGTTGCAGCACGAATCACATGAAAAATGCTGATTGTTATCGGAACGCAGTACATTTAAATCTACCGTTTTTGTGAAATAAAATATTTTAAGGTAAGGTAGTCCAAGCTTTTACAGTGAAGCGGTAGGCAACAATCACTGTGGTGCAATCTTACTGCTCGTCTCACTTTTGTCTCGTTATGGACGGAGTCTAGAAGAAACCGCACCTCGCCGCTCGTCAATCGGAGGAATGTCCCGGCTTCGTGCTCATCCTCAATCCGTAGTTCCCGAACTAGCGTATGGGCTGCGCCCTGTCCTGTTCATCCAGTTTCGCTCACAATCTTTCACGTGTACCGTGATGAGAAATATGAATCATCTATGTACACGTTGGTATCATTTCTAACTCTGACTAAAAAAATATACGTATACGTATTCAGTAAATTAACACGTCACAAAACCTTTTTCATCACCCTGGTTCCCAGAACTTCTAAAGATAGATGTTGAATGTGGATATTGTATCACAGACACAGTACTTTGACTGTTCAGAGATGTCACTAAACCCACGCAGAGATGTAAACAACCATTCAGGAGCAGCGCCTATTAAACGAGGGGGTCCGACAGTCGATCAGTTCCAGTCATTCCACCAGGAAGCAGGTACAGGTCTTGTGTTTTCTGTAGTTCAACCATGCCTACACGGTCAATACTGGCGTTCCATCGCGTCCGCATTGTTACTTTACGCTAGGAAGGGCTCTCAACAAGGGAAGTGTCTGGGCGTCTCAGAGTGAACCAAAGCGATGTTCGGACACGGAGATACAGAGACAGGAACTGCCGATGGCACCCATCGCTCGCTTCCCCCCCCCCCCCCCCCCCCCTCCTCCACAATGGCTATTACTGCAGTGGATGACCGCTACCGACGGATTATGGCTCGAAGGAACACTGACAGCAACGCCACCATGTTGAATAATGCTTTTGTGCAGCCACAAGACGTAGAGCTACAACTCAAACTGTGCCCAATAGGCTGCATGATGCGCAACTTCACCCCCGACTTCCAAGGCGAGGTCCATTTTTGCAAACACGACACCATGCAGCGCGGTACAGATGGGCCCAACATGATGCCGAATGTACCGCTCAGGTTTGGCATCACGTTCTCTTCACCGATGGGTGTCGCATATGCCTTCGAGACAATCGTTGGAGACACGCTGTCCAGCAAGTGCAGCAAGGTGGGGCTTCCCTGCTGTTTTGGGGTGACATTATGTGGGGCCGACGCACACCGCTGGTGGTCATGGAAGGCGCCATAACGGCTATACGATACATGAATGCCATCCTCCGACCGATAGTGCAACCATATTGCCAGCGTATTGGCAAGGCATTTGTCTTCATGGAAGACGATTCGCGCCCCCATCGTGCACATCTTGTCAATGGCTTCCTTCAGGATAACGTCACTGGACTAGTGGCCAGCATGTTCTCCAGACAAGAACCCTATCGAACCTGCCTGGAATAGTTTGGAAAGGGTTGTTTAAGGACGACACCCACCAACTACTCTGAGGGATCTGCGCCGAATCTACTATTCACACAGACGTAGACAGCAAACAGTCTGCATCCCTGATTTGAAACGATCATTATAGTTGCAGCAGTTGCAGACGTTGTGTTTCGTGTGCAGAGGAACTGTCACAACATTGTGTTGGTGTCGATGAAAGGCCACTCTTGGATACCTGGAATTAAACAAGTAGACGGCCGTGCAAAGCAAGTATCTCTACAAGCAGCTCATGGAGCTAGTATATATATGATATCCATGCTCACGAAGCAGTTGTCTAAAATCGAAGGCGATCACTACACGTTATTTCGTCCGACATTTCCGAGAGTTCCAGAGCATCATACGAAACAAACATCAATGAGCTTCACAAAAATTTCAGTACGGCTGAAATTTCACCATCGGAAGTTCAAAACAAACACTTTCATCGACTCGACATAAGCGTCATCCAACCACATATTTATGCAATGTCTTCGGGGCACGTATCACATCAACGTCCTTAAAAGTAATATTCGTGCTCTTTGTCGTGTATTCCCAAGCAGCCACCGACGCTTGTTGACACCGAACGCTGTAGCAGCATATAAGCTACCATACGAATTCGATAACAGTGCCAACATCAGGACATAGCTCCCAGTTGCTAATTAATGCTTAATGTACTTACAATGCCAGAGGAAGACCAAAGCTCAATTGACAGTGTCTGCCACTCTGCAGAATATGGAATGCTCAGTCTCTAAATTTAGGCCGATATGTACTTGCCTGTGTACTGGTGTATCAATGCGTGTGGCTGTAATGCACAACTTTAGTTCTTGTGAACTGCTCTGCTGTTCTGTTCTGTGTAGATGGAACTTACAGACCTGTACAAGCATTCGATTCTCTATCCGAAGCTTTTGAAACAATTCTCAGAGAACATACAAAGAAAATTTTTTTGTTAATTTAGATATATAGTCATCAATGTGGACTGACCTGGGAATATCCCAATTGTGTACCAACGGCGAGTTATCATTTCTTGTTGTGTTACCAGTAGAATTTTTATAGTATACTAGCACTGTGTTCCATTTTCGTCCTGTTCATTCGTTTTCGTGTACTCTGATTGTAAATCTTGTTTTATGTCGGATCTGACCTTTCTTAATCCTATGTCACATCATACCAGGACAAGAATTCAAATAATGTCTTGCATGAACTGTCGAAACCAACTGTAATAACATTTCCTGTGTTTGGTTGGCTGTAAGTGCTCGTTCCCAAAGCCAAGAAATTAAAAAAAAAAATTTACGCCTCTTATAATTTCTGCTGTATTCATACACTTGCTGCAGGGACGTGCAAGGATCAGGTAATGTGCTATCATTCGGCAATGCACTTCCACAAGCCGAACACTACTTCTGCTCTGCTGGTCATTCCTGAAAGAAGTATAGCACCTGCCAAATGCCAAATCCAACGTTTAGGAATTTCATTGGGCCTTTAAGGATTCCATTTGTCAGCTTCGTACAACATGACTTTACGAAAGATCTTCGGCAAATTTATGGTGTAATGTAGGTGCAAGGGTGGCACACAATGCGAGAGTAGCCTTACCACAGTGTGTCTGGAAACCCAAGAGCGACCACCTGAGTCCCACCTATCAATCTCTATCCAGTTATGTCAAACGGACCCACTAACGGCTGATAAACATTCCTTTAAATGAAGACTCTATCTTCCAGGAAACACTGAGGACACATTTTACATTAAAGACTGTGGAACACAAAAATATTGTACTCCAGGAACAGAAAAGCAGTTTCAAATTAAGACACTTGAATATGTCGTAAAAGCAGCTGGTACGAGGATTGGCGATACCAGTCCTAAGACATAACTGTACCAGTTTACAATTGGGTTACTGATCATCCATTGGGGTTTGGCTACAGACGATTCATACAGAAGTTTGACACACTTCTAGTCAACGATAAATTATGCCTCTAGGTACGAAACTCTTGCAACAATTGTGCAAGGGCTCATGCAATTCATTAATATGATTTGAAATACCAATTAAATCTTTATGTAGATGCTTTATTGCGGTTCACAAGTAGAGTGAGCCAACTATAACTTCATAAATGCGATTCGTCTACAAGATTTGTAGGACGTGGAAAGTAATTTACAAAAAGCCCGGGATAAAAGAACAATTGGCAAGCTGGTGTATATCAAGAAGAAAACATATGAAGAAAATTCAGGAAAATTCAGAAATCTAAAGAACCTATGCAAAATACATTTATAGCTCACTACTGCAGTCCTTTCTAAGACTAAAGTCTTTAGGTGTAATACTTTATGTATCTGGACGCAGATGTACCAATCACATTCATGAAATTCGTGGATATCACTGGTTTGCCCTCATTTACGTTCCTGTACGTAAACAAATCAAGTGGGTCTACAACATGCGCCATTTTTTTCTACCTGACACGAAATAACACCTGTGTCAGCGCTCCGATTACCTGGCCAGGCATAGCATAGCGGCGCTGTCTCCGTGTGTTGGGCCACAACAGGTATTCTCCACCGTTGTTGGGTGATAGCGGTAACAGCTTGGAAACTGCCTGCATCATCGCCTTCACACAGAAATGTTGCGAAGCCATACCGTAAAAATGCCACGTGTTGCAGCCACACTGCTGCACTCTTACAGGGAACACTCTTTCGGACACACACTGTCGTGAAATATGGGCCATGTAAACGTCCTTTGAATACCAAACGTTGCCCAGGGATTATCCTGATACAACGTATCACGACAGTCACACGTCCGCAACGTCGTGCCCATTCGCTCTACAGAAACCGGCGCAAATGTTCCAAGAAACTGGATGTAAATGGGATTAAGCGGCAAGTAAAAATAAACTATAATTGTTATATGCGCACAAGAGTAATACACACATCAAAGAAAGTTTTACATCACCATAACCTGTACAGAAAATTTGAACAGAGATCAACCTAAACATCTTTTCCGCCAGAATGAGATTTTCACTCTGCAGCGGAGTGTACGCTGATAAGAAACTTCCTGGCAAATTAAAACTTTGTGCCGTACCGAGAATCGAACTGGGGACCTTTGCCTTTCGCGGGCAGGTGCTCTACCGAATGAGCTACCCAAGCACGACTCACGTCCCGTCCTCACAGCTATACTTCTGCCAGTACCTCGTCTCCTACCTTCCAAACTTCACAGAAGCTCTCCTGCGACGGGGCGTGAGTCGTGCTTGGGTAGCTCAGCTGGTAGATGACCTACCCGCGAAAGGCAAAGGTCCCGAGTTTGAGTCTCGGTCCGGCGCACAGTTTTAATCTGCCACGAAGTTTCTTTTCCGCCATTTATATTGCTCATGAATACGAAACATTTCAAGTTGTACCACCATACAGCGAGACCTTCAGAGGTAGTGGTCCAGATTGCTGTACACACTGGTACCTCTAATACCCAGTAGCAGTCATCATATGCATTGATGCATGCCTGTTTTCCTCGTGGCATACTATCCACAAGTTCATCAATTCACTATTGATCCAGATTGTTCCACTCCTCAACGGCTTATCATATATATACTAGCTCCATGAGCAGCATGTAGAGATATTTGCTTTGCACGGCCGTCTACTTGTTTAATTCCAGGTATCCAAGAGTGGCCTTTCATCGATACCATCACAATGTTGTGACAGTTCCTCTGCACGCGAAACAACGTCTGCAACTGCTGCAACTATAATGATCGTTTCAAATCAGGGATGCAGACTATGTTTGCTGTCTACGTCTGTGTGAATTGTAGGGCTTCCAAAATAGCATTCAGCTCGGCTGCCATAATCGTGTAGTGTGGACCCAGCTTGTGTAGGCTGTGTTGTTTGCTTTGGGATACCCAATAAGCACTAGCAGCGACTTCTTTAGACTTGGACCGCCGGCCGGTGTGACCGAGAAGTTCTAGACACTTCAGTCTGGAACCGCCCGACCGCTACGGTCGCAGGTTCGAATCTTGCCTCGGGCATGGATGTGTGTGATATCCATAGGTTAGTCATGTTTAAGTAGTTCTAATTTCTAGGGGACTGATGACCTCAGCTGTTAAGTCCCATAGTGCTCAAAACCATTTGAACCATTTTTAGACTTGGACCCATTCTGTATACACCACGCACGCGCCGTGGTAGTGAGACAGGAATTCCATTGCCGTTGCATTTGATGGGTCCTGGTTTTGACATGTTGAACTGGACCTGACGTCAATCTGCAAAGTCGGCGTTAGTGCGGTAGAAGACAACTTTCCCATGCCTGGTAACTTAAACTGCGTAAGTTCAAGCGCGGCCGGTGGAAACTGATATTTATCCAACATCTTACACACACAAAATTTTTCGTCAAAGTGCTAATATTCGTCCAAACAGTCGCAGAGAAATATTCGCCGCAACCTTAACGGTGGTTCATTACTTTGAACCAGTAATGCGCTCGTAGGGTTTAACATAAACGCCCCATTAACTGTTCAAAAATGGGTCGAATGGCTCTGAGCACTATGGGACTTAACATCTGAGGTCATCAGTCCGCTAGACTTCGAACTACTTAAACCTAACTAATCTACGGACATCACACACATCCATGCCCGAGGCAGGATTCGAACCTGCGACCGTACCAGCCGCGTGGCTACGGACTGACGCCCCTAGAACCCCTCCTCCACCGCGGCCGGCTCAATTAACTGTACGCGAGGCTTTATACTCCACAGTGTCTAGTGTTTGGAGCGTGCTGTCTGATGCTCATTATGGCATAAAATCACTGTGTCCTTAATAGGGACCGGTATAAAGACGTTGCTCTCCACCGATCACAGGCCCACCATAGTCCAGTTGTAGGCGTTTTCACATCTGGTAATTACACGTCAGATACGAAGAGCCCATATAAACTTAACAACAATCATCCCAAGGTATTTAGTTGTTTTGGCTGCTGTTGCATCGTTAGGGGAAGTGGAATCCTAAGTCGAGTAAAAATCGAAAGAGACGACTATTGAAAGAGAGGACTTGCTATCATATTCCGAAGGCACTTCCTACAATTCACTCATGCAGACGTACTATCACAGCGTGCATTTTCAGATGTCAGGACTAAAGAGTACTGGCTTCAAAATATATGCATACGTCATCTGAGTACTGTAATATTGTATGTCACTGGCAAAGAGGTCATGAAGGTCTGCTGTATAGAGACTGAATAAAAAGATGAGCCAAGACTCATCCCTGTGGGGAGTCCTCTGCTAGTTTTTTTGGATCCCAGAGTAATTCCGTGTTGCAGAATGATTGGCTTCCTGTTGCACAGGAAGCATACAACGTTGGGCACGAGTGGTTTTGATATCTGGAGTTTCTTCAGTTTTTTCCCAAAGATTGACTAGAACTCGTTGTTGTATGTTCTAATGAAATCTATGAATGCGCAACTATCATATAATTCGACAGAGAGAAATTTAGCTGTATGTCCATAACCAACAGTGAAAGTGTCAGTTGTCTCTTTTGCTTTTCAAAATCAAAGTATTTTTTCCGGTAATAGCTTGTTTTTACACCGCCATTCTAAGCGCCGTATTAATCCTTTCCATTACCTTCGCCGAACACAGTAGTGTGCTGAAAAGCCGATATCACTCACGTTTATCAGATCTTTTTCCCGACTTGTGGATGGCGACGACACGACGTGTTTTCAGCGAGTCGATTTTGATCTTTTGTGTCCATAAAGAATTGCAAAATTTGAGTAGCAGCAGTTTCCCCTTGTGTGGGATGTGCCGTAACCTGGGTAGTCGGTATAATCCGGATCCGTATCAGGAGCAGTAACCTTCCCTTGCGAGAGCGCAGTCTGGAGTTCCTCCAGCGAAAAGGGTTGTGTAATGCCACTTCTCCTCTCTTCTTTCCACCTCGCCCCTTGTCTGTTACGCCAGGTGGAGCTATCATACACAAGAACGATTCTAAGAGTCGGATGTCTCTTGTCTGATATGTTTTATTGTTCTGTATTACATTCCAGATCCAGGTTAATGCAGTTTCTTCGCCGACTGGAGTGCAGAAATTGTCACGATTTTTAGTTTTTCCTACGTGAATATTTTCTTGGCTACAGCTTATGCTTTCTCAATGGCAAGAAAGCTTGTGTCATTAGAGATACTTCTGTATTTTCTTAATGTCTCCTTGCGTTTCTAGAGGACTGCGTCACATTCTGAACCCCACAATCAGGGTGATAGGCGAGTAGTTGTCCGCATATGTCTCTTTTCAGGTGTTGAGACTACCGCTGCTTCATCGATAAGCGACACCAACACGTCATAGACTCTTTCATGATTCTCAGTATAGGCTATAGATTAGTTTTTCTTCCAGTAGTATTTCGAATAGGTTCCAGTTCGCTTTGTTTGTGTTAAATTTCCGTCTGATTGCGCGGTTGACAGTCTGCATAAATTGTACGTTTTTCATAATTTGAGTTGGCAATGGATCCGCACCGAAAGTATCCGCTATTACTTTCCATGTTGTTCTGGTACAGAGTGCAGTTGATGCTATGCTAAAACCCACTGCCGTCAGAGCTTCATTTGGTCGGACTACTCGTGTGGATGAGCCGCCATTTAGTACTGTAAGGTTTTCCCAATCTAGTACATCCACTAGCATTTTTCCCCCATTGTGTTGGCATTTCTGCAGCCCCCACAGTGCATGGTGCTCGTTAGTCTCCTAGGAGCAGAAGGCGTTTTTCGAGCGAGGCAGTGATTGTTGTTAACTGCTGTCTGGAAAGGCTTTCATTAGGTGCTTTGTGTACTGAGATCAAATTCAGAGGGAGGTCGTTGATCCGCAGACGGATACCCATCCTTTGCCATGGGTCATGCTGAGTGCCCATACTGACAGCGGAAAGGTGGCTGCCTTGTTTTACCAGCAACGCTGCATTGTCGTAGCCATTGTCTCTATCCTCTCTAATGACAGAGTAGCCCTGGCGTGCGAACGATTCGTTCCGTTTTAACCGTGTTTCGATGATGGTACAAATGTCTACTACAGTGTCGAATAGAAAATGTCGAAGGCAATGTTTGTTTGCCTTGAGCGATCTTGCGAGACGAAATTTACATCAACGTCTCTTGTACATTTTGAAGTACACAACTAAGCCAGTGCATGATAACCATCCTGTCAGTGAAGATAAAAAAAACATCGAAATTGGAAATTCTTCGTGTAGCCGCAAATCTTTAAGTGGTAGCACGTTGTAAAAGATTACACAGGCCAACGAAAAAATTTTTAAAAAGTTTTTCTTTGAGAGCTGATCTTTACACGAGATTTTTATGAGCTGAATTCAAATCTAGCCTTAGTTTTTTGTGTCAGCCATAGTTTTCGAGCAGTATGCTTTTTACTATGTAGTATAAAAATTGTATTCTATACGGTGACGGGGAAATTAATGAAACGCTTTGCTACAACATAAGCATGGTTTATATTTACAGTAAGCTACTTAAAACAATGATACGTGTTAATAGAAGTTGCACTTGTCAGCTGGAATTGATTCGTATTTTCTTTCTATTTTTTCTTTGAAGCTTTTTGTGTAGCTTCTACGATGAGTCGCTTGCCTAACTTCTCGGTGAAGTGACAGAGTAGTCCCCCATCATGTTGGTGTTCCAGCGGCCTTGGTAGCGTTCTCCCATCACTTTAATGTCCTGGTGAAAACGCTGTCGTTGCTCCTCACTAACATCTCCAATATTGTCCGGGAAGTATTCAAGATGACTGTTCAAAAAGTGAATTTTCAGGCTCGTTAAACATCCTAAAGTTTTAGACCTCTTCAACATTGTAGCTATAATAGAAACATATTCTGGAACTTTTCATGTCCTAAGAACTTTGTAACGACTTACTTGAATGATACCCATGCTTCTTTCTCATTTAAGGTCATTGTGGATTCAAAGTTAACATCAGACACCAATTTTCTAATGTCAGGTCCGACAAAGACTTCTTCTTTCAGTTTAGCTTCTGAAAGGTGTGGAAACTTTTGGCAGAGATACTTAAAACATGGTCCATCTTTAGGCAAAGCCTTTACAAACTGTTTCATTAGGCCCAACTTTATATGTAAAGGTGGAAGGAGAACTATGGATCTAAAAGATTTTTGCGTAGAATGTCCTCGCCAGGTTTTACAGACTCCCTCACAGGCCAGTTCTTTCGGCACCAGTGTTGATCCCTAACCCTACTATCTCATTCACACAAGAAACATGTAAATTTGGTAAAGCCACCTTGCTGACTAAGGGGCATGCATGTTACTTCGCCACATATCATCCAACCACGAGCAGAATAGCCTATTTTATTTAGCACTATTTCTAGGTTTTCGTAGCTTTCTTTCATATGCACAAAATGTCAAACAGGTATACATGTTACCATTGTGTAATAAAACAGCCTCCAGTCTTCCTTTTTGTATTCAATACCAAACTCATTCATTAGACTGGGAATGTCTGAGCAGTACACTAAATCACGTTCTTGTTAAAAAAAAAAACCTTGCGAAATTGCTGCTCTTTCTTTCTATAAATGTATATGATAGTTCCATTGCCAGTAAGTTCTTTTATTTAATCTAGAGCCCAACAATTCAGCTTTTTCTTTCGTTAAGCCCAGATACCTAACCAAATCGTTAATCTCTAGACTTTGTGTATTACAGTGGAATTAATCATAATCTGGTTCATGTAAATCAGATTGTACATCAGAAAATACTTATGTTGGAATAGAATTTAAATCTGGTGGTTCAGGAACCGGCAAATCGACAAAATGCCCTACTGGTCGGATGGCGGACGGAAGGTTAGGGTAGCTTATAACCTTGTTTTTCGAATTAAGACCAGTAATATCAACACTGCAAAAGTAGCAGAAAGAATAAATCTAAAGGCTTTTCTCTCCTTTTTGGACCACTTTCTCAGATCTTCAAAACCGCACGCATGCACGCCCCGCCAAGATTTGTTTTGATCACAAAGTTTAGATCCAGAGTATAACAGATAAACAATTTCACAGAGTCTGTAACGTGTCTTTGGTGTTTTTAAATCACAAATTCGACACGAATATAACAAACTGTCGACAGAGTTTTTACAACCACGATTAGACATTGTACTGAGCACATGTACATGAAACGGGAAAGTAAAGTTCGGTTGACAGTTAACAAAACATCATCTGTTAACATAAAAACAGAATCGACGGTTTTTTGTCAGCAAATGTTTTTCACCAGTGTTACCAACGTCATATACATTCATTATACCTCATTTTAAAATTATTTTAACTATATAATAGCTGTTAAATTCTTTAAAAATCGCTGAAAATAATAAATTTAACAGAAAAATGATTATTCCTTGGGATTCACAAAAGAACAATGGCCATCACCTTACCAACTGACCAAATGGTCTTTGACTTCTGTGGTGCACTTTCAGCAGCCTTTTTCCATTGTTTTGACTGCTGTTTCGACTCTGGAGTATAATGGTCTGATCGTTTCAGGTTTGATCAATAGTCACAAGTCGGCGTAAAAAGTCTAGCGGATTCTGATCAAACATCGCCAGACATTATGTTGAAATACTGTGCCGGATGTGCTTTTGGTCAACAGTGAGCAATCGAGACACCCATCTCGTACAGTTTCTTCGTAGTCAACTCTCAGTGCAGAATACAATGCACTCGCTCAGTTCAGACGTCTACAGTCTCAGCAATCTCAGGAATTTTAATTCGACTGTCTTGCATTACCGTATCGTGGATTTGTCAGCGGTTTACTCTGTGGTGACCTCAGTTTGCTGATGGAGCGCACTTCGTCTTCGGTACTTGTACGACCGCGTTTAAATAAATTAATCCAAAATAAATCGTTTTATATGATAGTGGATGCATTCTTGAAATTCTTCGTACGGTTCTTGGAATAATAAAGCGTACCGACAGTGAAGGCGTAACAAAAGTTTTCACTTCTTTACGCTGTTTGCTAAATCTCAATTTTTGTTGTTTATTTGTTCGAAGGATTTGTAATTTTTCAGATGACGCAATCTGACGGAAATAAAATCTTATCAGGGGACCGCCCCTACTCATCACAGATTCCGTCCAAATTTGTGGTATATACAGTGCTTCACAATGAAAAAAGGAAAGAGGAGCTCCCAGTGGACAAGCGTTTAGAAAAAAATTGCATTTTTAGCGCAGGTCGGCGGATGCATGGGCCGTCTGCAACGATTGGCATAGCGGAAGGGATACACAACGGTGATCAGAGGGTCGCAGGGTCGAGTCTCTGTGTGAAAACTATGTCTTCCTTTCCAGTGTTTGTTTACGCAAGTGGCACTGCAAAGCAACCGAAACAATGCACAATGAATAACGTTTATTAATAATCTCATGGAAGGCATGAAAAAGAAAGACAAAGGAAAATTTGATACTGCAAATAAGTTTCCGAGAAAGGACTGTAATTGAAATGTACAGGACTTGGTATTCCATTAGTTTCATTCTGGCGTTTAATAGTGCTCAGCAGCTAAACGCAAACGCTATGGTCCCAGTGAACTAAAATCGACCAATCCAGAGTGAAAAAGAATCATAGACCGAGAAGACATCATCACAGTAAATTTTTTTTCAACAACACCGGCGCTTATGACCTCAGTTGCTTCTGTGCACTCTAACAAATCCAAAAACAAAATTCCACATCACCAACTATCCTCATCAAAATTGGGAGAAATAATGGCTATCACTTTGTTTACATTCATCGTACAGTTTGTAAACAAAGTTCGTTTCTCTATACAAACTTCAAGGCAACCATGTCGCGCAAGTCGAAATAATGTGGCGTGTACGACACGTGCAAGATGCAGACACAATTACTGCGTCCCTCTTTTCACTTCGAATATTACCACAGCACGTGTAAATGAACTATAAAATAATATAAGTATCCAATTGCATATACCTCCCCCGAAATTTATTTCCTATTCCTAATTTTCCTTTGCCCTGCCTTTTCATACCGTTACCAAAATATTAATACTCGTAAATATGATGTATTGAGAATTATTTCAGCCTATCTGCAAAATATAAAAAAATGCTGCGAAGGGATCAGACAACCTTCGAACCACCGCTCTGTACTAGATCTGCTGCCTCGTAACTGAGCTAACATAAATAGTTAATGACTCGTCCGACCAGCGCCAAAATACTTACTTTTTTCCAAGCGCATGGCCATATTTATTCTTAAGCACTGAATGTTTAGAGAGTTGTGATAATGTATCTTCTTCTTTCGAAGAACTAGACCCCATTATGAGGTTTGATAAAAAAATAACGAACTTTGTTTTCGCCGGCTTTATGGATTCGGTTTTCAAACTCTTTCATCTTGTTGTTACACATGCTTCTTATGTATGTCCGTATTTTCAGCTGTTTGAATGTTTTGTTTGGCAATCGAAAAGGTTAAAAGTGTTGTAGAATGCTGGGAATTTTTACTTTTCAAGATGATGTATCAAAGGATTTGAATTAAATTTTGCTTGAAAAGAGGAATAACGTGCAGCACCGCAATCGAAACGTTGACTGCGGATCTTCTATAAATAAGACAAGTGTGTACGGTGGTATAAGAGTTCCAAAGGGCTTGGAGGAGACATTGAAGACGAATACCGTTCTGCACTATCTAGCACATATATTGGACATGTGGAAGAAGCAAAGAAAACGGTTCTGGAAAACCGCCGAATTACCAACAGAGAGGTTTCTGACGACGTCGGCATATCGTTCGGCTCATGCCAAGTATTATTGTTTCCGGATATTTTGGGCTTGAAACGTCTAGCAGGAAAGTTTTTCCAAAATTGTTGAACTTCCGCCAAAAGCAACGTCACTTAGACGTCGCTCAGAAATTGGTGAATGAAGTCAGCGATACATAACTTATAAATAAAGATTAACAGGTAACAAATGATGGGTATAGGAGCTAAACTGTCCTGTTTTTTGCCAAAAACATCACGTATTCCTTACTGACCGTACGACTCACGATGCACTACCCCATTGTAATCGAAGAAATCAGTGGAAACTGCCTGAAGAACAAACACCGAAAAAATTCGACAATCGCGATCAGATGTGAGGTTTCTTCTCACTGAGTTCTTCGATTACAATGAAATAGCGCATCAAGAGTCGTACGGTCAGTAAGGAATACGTTATGTTTTTGGCAAAAAAAGAAATCATTTACGTGGCCCCAGCCAACGTTTTCGCCGGGCATGCCCCCCTCCCCCCTTCCTGGCCCTCGAGACTTCTACGACGTTTTGCCACCACCGATGAGGTAGAAACAAAATCGTTGTCGGAGTTGAACGGCATAACGAAAAGCGGGTTGCAGAAGTGCTTCCAAGTTCGGTAAAAGGGCTGGCGCATGAAGGGGAGTAATCTGAAGGGCACAAGGTTGTGTTGATTAACAACAGTTTTTTCAAGCGAACCAAAAATTACCGTTACTTTTTGACCACACGTCGTACAAGCGAATGGTACGGTGTTCCGCACCTGCGATATGCTAAGTTCTGGTTAGGTCGATCTTCCCTTGTTCACGATTCGTTGGAAATTCAGTAAATTATAGAAGAGACCTACAATCATTTACTTTCGAATTATAACGTACAATGAGTTTATTAGCGCCTTGGTATTTTTAAGAGAATCTTGCCAATGCGAGACTTTTTTTACTCCAGATAGATGGAGCGAATTACGGAAAAATTTCGAAGTTGTCACTGGTTCAACATTATCGTAAGCAAACATTCGGTGACTTAAAACAACGAGAAATTCTGTGCTGAACCTGGAGCTCCTTCAGCGATGCGCGCCCTGCCGGTAGGCGTGTGGTCGTCTGACCACCTTGACCTCAGCACCCGCGAGTGCCCGAGTAGTGGGCAGCAGCAGCGGGCGCCCACACAGCCCTCGCTCCTGTCTTCTGCGGCAGATCAGTGCGACCAGCATTTTGAGACACTGCGCCGGCGGGAGGCAGTCTGCTTCCCTGTCAGCAACGTGGTAGGCTGCGAGCGCAGTCAAGCTCCAGCGTGCGCGATGCTGACCTGCGCACGGTGAACCTTGTCAGGTGTTGGCCAGCCTTCGTGATCGCACGTGTTGCGAATGTTCTCCCTGTAAATTTGACGAGATTCAACATGAGCGAGTGTTTGCGCCGGATAATTATGCCTACCATTTGTAAACTGACCGGCTGACTGCTTGTAATGCCATTTGGTTGAGACAACATAGCTATGTTAGTTGTGTGCATGTAGATGGTGAGAAACTGGTGGAAGACACATGTGCTGGTTCTCTAGTCACAAGTGTTAAAACCTTAGTTGACTTCGTAAAGTGCAAAGATGATTTGGAATCTGTTAAATCAGTGACATAGGTATTCGTTAAAAAATAAGAGTGGAACTACCAGTTTACTCTAGTTTAGAGTTTACATGTAAAGATCTTCGCAGATGAGGTAAGTTTCTAGTTACTCAGTGGTTTGCAGCGCATCCCACATAACGAACTTTGTTATGTTACGGTTTCTACAAATATAATTTCAACTCTCTATTTTAGATATTACACTGTGCAAGCGATCTGTAGCAAAGTGCTATGTGGTCGGTATCGAGAACAGTCGCATAAATGGTATACTCTTGCAAACTTCGTGAAAATACATGACATTCCGGAAATTTATCGTATGCTTCTAGACGGTTTCAGCACAAAAGTGTCACAAGTACGTAGTTTTTTCTTTTTTGTGTAAAATCGTATGTTGCAGCTGATATCGGTTTCGAGATGGGTGAATTAATTCGGGATTGACGAAGCATTTCTCATCGACAGTGTTCAGAAATTAAATGTTCTTGTGATCCGAGAGTTCAGAGATGATCGCACGCAACTCGTTCAGAAACCACAGCAGCAAGCCGGCCAGATCTGAAACAGTACCGTCAGCGGACGTCTTTGTGCCAGGGAAACCAGCCCTGCCTGTGTACACGATGTACACCTGTTCAGAGAGCGACCGCTGTCCGTGGAAGATGCTGGCACCAGGCCAGTGTGTGTATGTGCGGAGGGGGGGGGGGGGCGGCGGGCGGTTGACTCGTGTTAATTGGCCGGCCGCTCCGCTGTGGACGACCGACCGACCTCGTGCTGAGACTACTAAATACGGTGCCTGTGGTTTCCTTCCGATCTGTCTTCGCGGTACGTGTGTGTCTGGTGGTAGGTAGTTCTGTGCAGGATGCTCAAATGATGGTGTCTGGCGCTGGACACGATTTAATACAACGGTATGGTGTGGTGGTACAGTCGCTTGTGGTGATATAGCCTGGTTGCATCTACATCTACATCCATGCTCCGCAAGCCACCTGACAGCGTGTGGCGGTGGGTACCCTGAGTACCTCTATCGGTTCTCCCTTCTATTCCAGTCTCGTATTGTTCGTGGAAAGAAAGATTGTCGGTATGCCTCTGTGTGCGCTCTAATCTCTCTTATTTTATCCTCGTGGTCTCTTCGCGAGATATACGTAGGAGGGAGCAATATACTGCTTGACTCCTCGGTGAAGGTATGTTCTCGAAACTACAACAAAACCCGTCTTCCACTGCAGTTTATCTATCATCTCTGTAACGCTTTCGCGATTACTAAATGATCCTGTAACGGAGCGCGTTGCTCTCTCTCTCTCTCTCTCTCTCTCTCTCTCTCTCTCTCTCTCTCTCTCTCTCTCTCCCTCCCTCCCTCTCCTGTCAACCCTGTCTTGAACGGAGCCCACACTGGTGAGCAATATTCGAGCAGTGGGCGAACAAGTGTACTGTAACCTACTTCCTTCGTTTACAGATTGCATTTCCTTAGGATTCTTCCAATGAATCTGTCTGGCATCTGCTTTGCCGACGATTAATTTTATATGGTCATTCCATTTTAAATCACTCCTAATGCCTACTCCCAGATGCGATTGGATGCAAACGACTCCAGTAATATACTACGCCACCCGATCAGAGAAAAACAGTGCGTTTGCGCTAGGTGTTGCAGGTGTTTCACATTTACGAGCAATTTTAGAAGTGATGTCATGATCGCACGGGTAGCATTGACATAAAATCGATAGAATTAAGAAAATGACGGAAAATACATATAAATTGAGGAAAAATACACTGAAGTGTGGGGAAATTGACGAAGTACTTCCGTGTCTTTTGGCTGGTGCAGAACAATTCTTGTATGTAGGAACGAGTATGTGACAGCAAGAGGAATCGGAGATACGTTGACATGGAAGCACCAGGAACTAGGGAACAGTCACTTCTTTTTCTGTGGAGGCATCTTTCTAATGTATGTATACTGAAGTAACAGTGATACACCCGAGCTGACCGCTGTATTTGACGCTTTCCAAGAAAACACCATCTGCCTCTAAACTTACATGCATCTGCTTTAAGGGATAACAAAGTGGATGGGTGATTAATTGAGATGGAGCTGTAACGAGGTATGATTTAACGGCTGACTGATGATGCATTCTAGAGGGGGGGGGGGGGGGGTAGAGATGCTGCTGCAGGTCAGTTGATCATTTCTTTTTCCGTTGTTCTGTCAGGATGCATCAGTTGTGTGACGTAGAGCACTGTCTACTTGCGATCGTTAACAGCAAACCTGTCTGTCACCAGAGGACTTCCATCTCATGTATGATGAAACGTGACCACTCTGTTTCGACACTTCCCTATACACATACGAAGATTTGCATGACACTCCATTCCCTTGTCGCATCTTGAGTGAAAAATCGAGACTTCACTTTCGTGACAAAAATGATTACAAGTTAGCAACAAGTGTTCGTAAGGCGCTGCAATCCTTTAACCATCTGCTTCACGAATGTCCTGTTTACAGAGTTAGTGGCGGCATGACGTATAATTTCACATGTCAGACACCGCTGCTATGCGTTTATCTGTTTCCTTGTAAGAGGTATTCTCCATTATTAATGATCATTCTACACAAGTCTGATGCGAGCATAGTATAATTTCGGAACCATGATCGGATGTGAACACAGGACGCTAAACGACTCTGGAAAGCTAGACTGTGCGTATATCACACAGAGTTGATGTTTTAAGGCAGTAGTGTTTCCATTTTACAGTTTGTTAGCATAGTTAATTGTAGAGAAACCTGCAGGTGTGCCATGTGCAGGAAATATATTTCTTACATTAGAATATTAACAGTGCTTCATTCCACACAACTGATAGGTCGGAAACTCTAGCGATCTAACATTATAACCTACTTAAAGTGCAGAACCGTGTAGCCATAGGAGTGCATGTGTTCGTTCTCTCAAACGAATAACCTCCTGGTACTGACCACAGACACTAGGACAATACTTCAGAATTGATAGCGCAGTTGATTTACGTAAAATGCTTCAAACTCCATCTGTCTGGAGCTTGACCATGCATAATAACGGCCCGGTTCTTGTTCTTCTTAACCGTCTATTACATCACAACACTTTCAAATCTACTACTATATATCTATAAGGGGTGCTAACCACCTCGACATAGGGGGAATCTACAGAAATCTTAGCACTTGGATGGGTGCGGACTTTGCAAGCTCCATTGATCCACAAGATGCGGGATGTACTGTTCTACCCCTGGTCATTTGCAGGTTTAATCAGTAACGGTGCTGCAGGATGGGTTAGTCGAAGATAGTGCGAGGGATCTTTCAAACTTTATTCTAAGATTGCGAGAATGCCCTGTGACACCCATCCGCATAGAGACAGATCGTAAATTAGAAGCTATGCTCAAAGTGCTAGAAATATGTAGATCGCTGTCTGGTATACATAGATGATGTATATGTTCGAGAATTAACAAAAGAATGAGGTACTGCAGTCATCTATCTACATTCGCAATGGTACCTGGAAAGTACAGAAGGGGTGGTTTAGCAGTGATACTGAAACTGCGAAGCATACTGTCCCAAAATTGGTAGGTGTCTAGATGACTGTAAAATTGTTCACACTATCTGTGATGCCTATTATTCCAGTGCATCGACGGTGTCTTTTCCATCCCACCCGTCCACCGGTAAATTGTTGATTGCCATATATTGATTGACTGATGTCCCTTGTTTGAGATGGAGCAAGAGTCTTGGTGGAGGGGCGGCAGCTAGCACCGAAACAGTGATCACATACATAATTGCAACATGAGGAATCAATCGAAACGGAACACAATATCACCAGCTATCCCATCACTGTGACAGATGAGTTTAAATGTAGAGGTTGTCAGTCACCTTGGGACAGCAGTTTGGAAAGGCTCCACAACACTGTGAAACTCTACCAGTTTTCTTACTTTGTGACTGTCTTCAGTAGTAACAACATGACTTACACCAAGCGATGTCTAGTTTTCTGTGAGAGACAACGAATCAGAACATGTTAACGTCAGTTTAGAAACTGACACAGACCTCGAACTTGTGGCAGTAAAAACGGAATGTATGGGAGTGTACAAAGCCGGTTACAGTGGAAAAAGAACGTTTCAAACGACGACACAGGAAGCCTCTCTTGCGACTGACGGTATAGTCTGTGGGATATGGTTATCCTCCTATAGTACGGGCGTTGACACTTCACACTGGTCTGTGGATCAATACCTGTGTTTTTTATAGGATCACCACGTGCACTCGATGGCATCACGCAGATGGAATTTGTTTCCGATATATGGGAAGAGAGATGTGGTAAAACTCTTATCGAGTTCTTAATCGGATGAAGTTAGCAGAGGTTTTACAGTTCCTAATTTTTCTCTGTTGGGTGGTACAGAACAATGATGATAAAATGCTGGGGTGATAGGCGTGAAAGGACCCTGAGGTACACGGATCTGCTTCAGAGTGCAGCACCTGTATGTAGTTTGGAGACGCACCACAATACAGTAGCAAAATCCTCGTCCTTCTCCCAGTTGCCATTCTATCTTTTATACAACATATTCCCATCCCCATCAAAAGGTCAAAACACAATGCTGTTGCACTAACTCAGCTTAGCCTGTTTGTACGTGGGCTGCAGAATGTTGTAGATATAGCTCTCTCCAACTTCTGCTCAGTTCTGACTTAAATTGGAACGATCACATGCACAAAGCTGCAGGGTGGCAGTGCAGAGTCTGATGGGGCAGTTGCAGGATGCATAGGGACAATCTAAAATTTTACTGGAGCAGGTTCGAAAAGGTGACTCGTTTCGAGATATGAAAGTGCCAGAAATATGATTAAAAGACTCGTCCATAGGATGCAACGTAGGAATGTGATTGAATCGAATGACTTGACTCAAATTCATAGACAGCATTTGTACCGGAAAACGTAGCACCAGTGATCTGAAAAGCTAGTGTACATTTCTTACGACCTCAATCAGCACACCATCTACTGTTTGTGATCCTTCGCAGTCAACCAACACTATAACCCAGTGGATATATCGCAGAAACCCTGACGTGGCAATGAGACAGAATGCGTTACAAATACTGGCTGCAAGGGCGATCAGCAAATATCGGGTTCATACGTCGTTCCTTAGCTGAATCGCTTTCAAAAATCGGCGTTTTTATTAAGAGCTTAAACCAATCGGCGACGTGTAACCACACTGTTGGTCTGATAATATACACTCTGGCAATCACCGTCTATATTCAGTGTTGCGGTGTTTGTCTGGAAAAACCACATTATTCGGAGGTAATGCCATACCTCGATTTATAAGGCTTGTATAGTTTTTAACACAGATATCATTACCGATGCTTGTGCGCACCTGTAGAACCCCTTGTGACAGTAACATGGTCGTTGAGAAAGTGTTGTTAACATCTGGCGGCTTGTAAGGCGATTACATCTCTCCTTTCAGTCCGGAACCGCGCGACTGCTACGGTCGCAGGTTCGAATCCTGCCTCGGGCATGGATGTGTGTGATGTCCTTAGGTTAGTTAGGTTTAAGTAGTTCTAAATTCTAGGGGACTGATGACCACAGATGTTAAGTCCCATAGTGCTCAGAGCCATTTGAACCATTTGAACATCTCTCCTTCTAAGACACAATGGTACCACTCACAAGAAAAACTTATGATACATGTCCACTCATCGCTGATTTTCGGTCAGCATTATTTTGTGTCGGAAGCCATCAGTTAAGTGACAGAGTATTGTACAGGGTATTTATCAATGAATATTGGGGTTTTAACGCTTTATAACATTTATTATATTAAACTTAGTTATAAATGCTATGCCAAATGAAAGAGCAACTCAGTTATACCAAGAACTTGTCATGCAGCACACATCCAGCGCTCGTCTAGCGGATTGCAGCGGAAGCATTGCGCGCTGCGCATGCACACTGGTGCCAAACACAACTGTTTGAGTTGCTCTTTCATTTGACATGTCATTTATAACCGTAAGTTAAATATAGTAAATATTTTAAAGCGTTAAAACCCCAATATTTACTTATAAACGCCCTGTACGTAGTAGCAGGGAATGCATGATAGGTGAACTTTGAGCATCAGGCTTATAAAGAGAGGGCGCGCGTGCGCGCGCGCAAAGGAAATGAATATGACCTGTCGTAAGGGAAGGTATGGATTCGTAAGCCACAAAGGGAATGGAAGATTTTATTTATTTTTTACTTGGAGAAGTACGTAAAGTCATCAGTGGTACAGATATTTCTATTTCCATAGCCACAGCCGTCAGAAGGGGTGTTTCTGATACTTCGCTCTTTGTCGAATGTTGTCGTATTGAGACCATAATCGTAATATTTAATTCTAAATACAGTGATGAGATACGTACGAGTGTGTGGTCGGTTTCCTGGGATGATTCTGTGCGGGGGTGCGTGGCCTGTGGCGGGAATTACTCACATGTCCAGCAGACAGCAGGAGCCGTCCAGAGTGAGAGACCGGTTGGGGTACAGGAGTGTAGTTGACCTGTCCGTATCGCCCTCTAGACGGCTAAATAGCGAACTAATACCCTGTATATGTTGGGCAGCCTTCGTGATCACATGTTTCTTCGTGGAAATTAGATTATTTTATATGGACGTGTATTTGCGCCGGACCATTATTCACTCCCATGTAATTGTCCGGTAACTGCTTCTGCATATTTCCTATCTTTATTTTGTTGAGAAAACATCGATTGTGTTGTGTGCATCTAGCAGGTGAAAGACGGGTGGAAGACCCGTTTGCTGCTTCTTTAGATGTGAGGAACATCTTAGTTGACTTTGTAAATTATAAGGATGATTTGGAATCTGTTAGCTCAGCAACATTGGTATTCGGGAGTGGAAACATCAGTTTTCTCTTTTTTTTTAGTTCTCATGTAACGGTATTTGCAGACGGGATATGTTTAAAGTTACTCAGTTGCTTACAGTATGCTCCACCTTGCTAAAGTTTCAGGTTTCTAGAGAAACAATTTCCAGTCCATATCTTCGGAATTGTTGCGTGCAAGCGATCGGTAGAATACTGCTGTGCTTGATGTGGAGAATTATCGTGAAAATGGTATGATATTCTGGAAAACTATGGTCCTGTAATCCCAGAGTCTGGAGATGGGTATAGCAGGCAAGCAGGTAGGGGCCAGAAACAGTAACGCCTTTGTGCTGAGGGGAACCGACCCAGCCTTTGTACACCAGTTCAGAGTCCGAGAAAGCTTCCGGATTACGACGATTTGGCTTGCGGCTCCACCTGGTTGGGTGAATAGTGAACTAAAACCCAGTTTGCGTTGAGTCGCCTTCAGGAGTGTGTGTGTGTGTGTGTGTGTGTGTGTGTGTGTGTGTGTGTGTGTGTGTGTGTGTGTGTGTGTGTGTGCCGCATGTACACTCTCCAGGAATTTGAAAAGATTCAACATAACGAGTGTTTGTGCTGGGGATGTTGGTAGCATTCGGACTGCTACCACTGCGGTCCTCGTCCACGGCCGGCTGGCCTCTCTCTGGCTGACGAGCCCTTCCGCGGCTGCAGTCATGGGCCGCGTTTACAGCGGCAGTTTCCTCCGCTGGTGCTGCACTGTGGCGCGGTGAGTATGTGGGATGTATTTGACGATCTGTAGACCACTTTTGCGTGGTTGAACGGTCAGTGCAATATGGCGATCTGTACAAAATAGTTTTGCCGCTGAAAGTCTCATCTGCAGTGGTAGTTTCTTGGCGGAACGGATCACCCCCCCTGTTTGCAGGGGTTCCTTGTACGTTTGGAACTAGACTACAGGTGTTTCGTTCATGAATCTCCATGTCCGTCTCTCTTACACTGTCTCAGAACTATCCACCACCGTGGCACCCGCTTCGCCAGTGGCACCTTTTCCACTAGCCAGACTGAGATGGTTTGCCGAAGCAACTGAACTACCTGTGTCATACCGCCGTGACTTTCTCCCCGGAAAATACGCCTGCCGTTTGTCTGCCATGGCGCGGCCATCCATACTATGCCACCTTCTTCGGTGACTCCTTTGATCGCCAGTAAGGGACACATCCCTCTTCTGTTGCCTCCTTGAGTCTGTTTTGGCTATTGCTCCGTCAACATAACTTCATGCCACTTGCTACTTTCCCAGTGGGTGTTAAGTATTCATCGCCTTGGCTTTGTGCAGTTGCCCGTGTTCAACTCGCAGTTCATTCTCTTCCAAAACACACTACTCCAGACTCCCTCTACTCTCATAAGTAGGACACTACTCCAGACCCTCTATATTCTCAAAAGTTTATCGTCACAGAACTTCGCTTTGGTACCTTAAAGTATACTGATGGTTCTCAGACTGACCTTTGTGTCGAGTGTGCCATCGTCACTGGAGCTGACGTTTTTCAGTATCGGCTTCTAGAACACTGCGCAGTATTTACAGTAGAGCTCTTCAGCCAGTATCAGTACATGCAGCGATGTAGGCTTTTGAATAACGTCATGTGCTCCTATCCTCTGTGCCCTACAGAGCCTCTATGTGCTGTACACCATCCATCCCTTATTGCAATGAGTCCAGGAATGGTTTCACTTGATGGAGCCACTATGATGTTTATATGGGTCCCTGGGTACATCGGTCTGATGGGAAACGAGGTGCTGACGCTGCTGTGCCACAGCTTCAGTCCTCATTCCTTGGCCTGCTAGTTCTTCCAGTTCCTCATATGATCTTTTATCTATATCATACTCCACAAGCCATGTAATGGTGTGCGGTGGAGGGTACTTTCTGTACCACTATCTGATCCATACAGCCCTGTTCCACTCGCGAATAGTCTATGGTTCCAATTTCTCGAATTTTCTCCTCATAATCCATACGAGACATGGATGTGGGGGCAGTGAAATGTTGTCTGACTTGTCCTGAAAAGTGCTGTCCCGAAATTTAAATAGTAACTCTATCCGTGATTCACAACGCCTCTCTTCTGACATCTGCCGGTGGAGTTTGTTCAGCATCTCCGCAATGCGCCCTCGCTATTTAAACGATCCGGTGACGAAACGTGCCGCTCTTCGTTGGATCTTCGCTATCTCCTCTATCATTCCTACCTGGTAGGGATCCCAGATAGATGAACAATACTCAGGAATCGGGAGAAGAAGCGGCTTATAAGTCACTTCTTTCGGGGATCCGTTATATTTCATTAAGATTCTTCGGGTGAAACGGAGTCTGGTGTCTGCTTTTTTCCCCCATATCTTTCTTTATATGGTCATTCCACTTAACGTCCCTCTGGATAGTTACGACTAGTTATTTTACGGCAGATGCTGTCTCGTGCTGTTTGTCATCAATAGTGTAGTTGTACAGCAGTGGATTCTTTTCCTATGTATGCGCAACATGTTACATTCATTTATGTTCAACTGCCAGAGCCTGCACCAATCATCAGTTCTCTGCAGGTCGTTGTGCAAATTCTTACCGTCCTCTGGCGTTGCTGTCTGTCTGCAGTTGGTGTCACTTTAGCATCTCCACTGGTCATGGGGAATTAAACATGCCCCAGCAGCTAGGACTTCCTCTCGGCTTTCTCGCCAGAAAGAGATCATCTTCTGTAAGTTGCGTATTGGGCACTATATGTTTAGCCATCGCAAATTAAGTGGGGATCCCACTACTGTGCTGATTGCCCTAAACCTTTCACGGTTCAACATTTCCTGATAGAATGCCCTTTTTTTTAAAAACTGCCAGCATTCTCATTTATATTTGCCGTCTGAGCTATCGGCCGTTTTAGCGAACGACTTATGGGTTGGCAACCGCGTTTTGTTTTTCTGTCGTAGATATATGGAGAAGAAAATTTAATCTTCAGTTCAGAAATTTAGTTCAGGACCTCCTTTGTCTCTAGGGCGTATTTTATGGACCTTTCTCGAAGTCCATGTTTATAGCTGTCTTTCCTTCCGTTGATTGGGCTTAACGTTTAGTCGTTTTTAACTCCTTTTTCGTCTTCGTGTTTTACAGTTCTGATACGGGCGCATATAATCCTAGGTGTTTTTCTTCCCTAAAACAAAACAAACGGAAACTGTGCCCACAAACACCACTACCGCCAGGTCCATCATCATCGTGGTACTAACTGGTGATACCAACTCGTTCGACAATTCAGCTGTACCCTGGACTGTCGCATTCCCTATCATTGACCTACACTGCATTGGACCTGGCTTCGACATTATTCTGTATGTAGCAACAGTTATACCCCTGCCCACCCTGTAACAGATTACCAAATACGCCCTGCAACTGCATTTAAATATTATGGTTGTTATCACTTCTGGGACAGAATTTCACAAAGGTTCATTGATAACTCGAATATGGACTGCTAATACCCTGCAACTTCCCACAATGCTTGTGAAGCCATTGTGGAAAGGATGCTCTCTTAAATGGTAACTACATGTGGTATACTTCCATGAAGTGTAACACAGTTCTGAACTCTGCTCGAGCACCCTACAAAGGACAGTAGTGATGCTGAAGAGAAGACCATCAACCAAATTTGGGTGAGAAATGGCTGCCAAATAGCAGGCGGGTTTGGAAGTTTATCAAGAGTCATACTCAATCACTGTTTTCAGCGTTCAGGAAGGGGGGTTAGGTAATGCATTCAGCCATGTACACCTCGGTACATGCTTATATATCTCTGATCTACTTAATGGAGGTGAGGTCCAGTTTCATCCTCCTTCTGAAAGATATTGCCAGTAAAAGAAAAAGGACACATTAATGTCCAGACTCAAGATGAGAGGGATGAATATTACTTTCCAAGGTCACTTTTGGCTGGCAATAGAAATTACCCAACAAATGCAGTCCTTCGTAATAATTAAAATATGTCTAATGGCCATGGCCATTATAATTTCTAAGCCATTTCGTTCTTAATAAAACTCCAGGACATTTCAAATGCACACTGGACTCGCATTTACGACGACGATGCCGGGATGGTTCCTCTGAAAGGTCATGGCCGACTACCTTCCCTACTCCGATGAAACCGATGACCTCGCTGTCTAGTCTCCTCCGCCAAACAAACTAACCCCAACATTTCAAAATTCGTCAGGGAGTACACTTAACATTCGGTTTATATTTACAGACTTGGAGTTAATAGAAAGCCAGAAGATGACCATGAACACACATTGCAAAAAAAGGTAGTAAAGCATAAAGTAGTTGGACCACTCTACTTTTCAATATTTGCTCCCTTGGCACCCCAAACATGTAGATTTCTTGCAACTATTAAATATTGGGAAGCAACACTGCTTGTGAATCAAAAGAATGTCGCTCCTGATTTATCAAAACATTTCGGTACAAGACATTTGTCACAGATGCGTCAAATCTTTCAAAAAGAGATATTATCTAGGAGGACACCTCATAGTTTGCTGGAGCCAGGAACAGCCTTGTGTGGAATTGCCTGCTGTCCTTAAAGGTCAAGAACATCCACTACCAGATCCAATGTTCCTTCATTGCGTATACAAACTTAGTGCCTCCTAGCTCCTGTGACACGTTTGTGATTATGACCCTACTGCCACCCATACAGTCGTCACAGAACATTTACCACCATACTCAGCAGAATATGAACTGTATACTCGTATGACTCGTATCACCAGTTTGATTCACATGTCGGGAATAATCCTGTGAGACGCTGGTTGGCTTAGCTCGAGAACCTGGTATGGAAGTTGATGGGATTTATCGCAACAACATTTTCGTGACTGACTCGTAGAACAATGATGCCCTGTATGAGCAGGCAGCCGATAGTCGTGTTGGTGGGCTGCCATTGCATAGAGAAGACGAAAGTCCTTGTAGAGACCATAGTGATATATGTGGGATGTTCCACAGTGCATCTCACAACTAATGCAACTTAGAGCCAACTATCAAGCTCGTCTCCATCCTCTTTCACATTTTGAGTAGGCGTGATGCCCACTTACTCGTTCAACACTTGGTTGATTCTGGGTTGAAACGTGATAGGGTTACTCATTCCTGCTACCATTGGAAAGAATATTTCATCTTCCAAGAGAACCACATCAAATATATTGCTTTAATTCGTGGAACCGCTTTGCCTCGTGAACGTCTCTCTTCAGAGTCTTCGCCTCAGGAAGTCATGCACATCACCAGACTACATATTCCAAAGATGCAAGGTTTCAGTTTGTGATAAAGAAGGGGGTCTGTCCACATGAAATCCTGGATTTGTTGGAGACACTCTATGAAACGGCATTGCCTGACATAACCACACTGTCCGGTATACTAATGGGCACTGCAATAATGGAAGTGGAGGATGAGCAGGATCGGAATCTTCGTCTGGTGTTTAGCGTCCATTGTTTAGGAGAATATGCTAGATTATAAACTAATAGCAATGTACGCTTCCTCACGTACATTTTAGAGTAGTTCTGCTTTCTATTTCTTCATGCCAGGTCTTTCGTGGGATTCGGTACACGGAATATGTCAGCATTGAACAGTTGACTGGCGTTGACATCTTGCTCTTCTATGAACGCAGAATTCATGGAAAACTTTCCCAGTGACTGCACAGTACGCCAAGATGAGTAACTCATGGATGAGTGACGAGTAGTACAGGCGAAATAATGATTTATCTAAAATCATTTACCTAGATGTAAACCACCTCTGTGGGTTCGCCGCACAACAGAGCCAGCCATTTCCAGGGTCCCGATGAATGTGTGAAGGAGAAACTACCAGACTAAAGGATAAGATCCGTGAACCAGGTGGGGATGCTGGTGAAAGAAAGATCTTGGCCTTAGAACTGGCGTATCTCGCCCATTTGCATGATGAAGTCAGGTGCCAATACATAACTTTGGGATGGAGCCCTTTTGTGGGAGTGGGCTCTCTGGACATGGCCAGGAAACAAAGAGCGTTATACGAGGTGCATTCAAGTTCTAAGACCTCCGATTTTTTTTCCGATGAAACTGGCGTTACTTCTCGACGTAATCGCCCTGCAGACGTACACATTTTTCACAATGCTGACGCCATGATTCCATGGCATCGGCGAAGGCTTCTTTAGGAGTCTGTTTTGACCACGGGAAAATCGCTGAGGCAATAGCAGCACGACTGGTGAACGTGCGGCCATGGAGAGTGTCTTTCATTCTTGGAAAAAGCCAAAAGTCACTAGGAGCCAGGTCAGGTGAGTAGGGAGCATGAGGAATCACTTCAAAGTTGTTATCACGAAGAAACTGTTGCGTAACGTTAGCTCGATGTGCGGGTGCGTTGTCTTGGTGAAACAGCACATGTGCAGCCCTTCCCGGACGTTTTTGTTGCAGTGCATGAAGGAATTTCTTCTTCAAAACATTTTCGTAGGATGCACCTGTTACTGTAGTGCCCTTTGGAACGTAATGGGTAAGGATTACGCCCTCGCTGTCCCAGAACATGGACACCATCATTTTTTCAGCACTGGCGGTTACCCGAAATTTTTTTGGTGGCGGTGAATCTGTGTGCTTCCATTGAGCTGACTGGCGCTTTGTTTCTGGATTGAAAAATGCCATCCACGTCTCATCCATTGTCACAACCGACGAAAAGAAAGTCCCATTCATGCTGTCGTTGTGCGTCAACATTGCTTGGCAACATGCCACATGGGCAGCCATGTGGTCGTCCATCAGCATTCGTGGCACCCACCTGGATGACACTTTTCGCATTTTCAGGTCATCATGCAGGATTGTGTGCACAGAACCCAGAGAAATGCCACCTCTTGAGGCGATCTGTTCAACAGTCATTCGGCGATCCCCCAAAACAATTCTCTCCACTTTCTTGATCATGTCGTCAGACTGGCTTGTGCGAGCCCAAGGTTGTTTCGATTTGTTGTCACATGATCTTCTGCCTTCATTAAACTGTCGCACCCATGAACGCACTTTCGACACGTCCATAACTCCATCACCACATGTCTCCTTCAACTGTCGATGAATTTCAGTTGGTTTTACACCACCAAATTCTGAAAACGAATGATTGCACGCTGTTAAAGTAAGGAGAAGTCACCATTTTAAGTATTTAAAACAGTTCTCATTCTCGCCGCTGGCGATAAAATTCTATCTGCCGTACGGTGCTGCCATCTCTGGGACGTATTGACAATGAACGCTGCCTCATTTTAAAACAATGCGCATGTTTCTATCTCTTTCCAGTCTGGAGAAAAAAAATCGGATGCCTTAGAACTTGAATGCACCTCGTATTCTGCCCTGTAGAAACATTAAGTAATGCCACAGATTTGGTATGGAATGTTAGAATCACACGCGAAAACTACTCTGAGCAATGTTGTCATGGATTTCCATGTTAATGAAAGACTGTAGAGATGTCCTAGATTCCAATGCAGTCCATGAAGGCTGTCTAGATTGGTATGTGTGTTGTGGACCTCTCCAAACTCCACATGTACCGCTTTCAGTATGAGTTTGCGAAGCCAAACTTCGTCAATCCCAAGTTACATTGTATGGATGTAGTCAGTTTAATCTACTGGGTTAAAGGCAGGGATCCATGTGAAACAATTAGATACTCCTGAAGAACTGAACACTTCCGGACACGCAGCTAATAATCCTTTTGAAATAATACCAGAAAAGAAGTAGGTTATTGGCGTAATCAATGATGAAGTGAATGGATCACAGAATGTGGAGTTTGTTGGCACTCATATCAAACATATGCGAGTACTGTGTAGATGCAGATGGCGCCCAGTGGCGGGCTAATGGTGTGCATAGTGTGGTCTCAAATGTTATCTCGATAGAGAATTAGTGTGCCTGCTTTATGGCATTGGTGCGGCTCCATAAACTGTCAGTATATAGAGATTTGATGAGGGCTGCTGCATCATAACATACGGTTCATCTGTGCAGATCAACAAATGACACTATGTGATCAAAAGTATCCAGACATCTGGCTGAAAGTCACGTGAAAGTTCTTGGCGCCCTCGATTGGCAATGCTGGAATTTAATATGGTGTTGGCCCACCCTTAGCCTTGATGAGAGCTTCTCCATTCAGGCGCTGGAAGGTTTCTTGGGAAATGGGAACCCGTTATTCATGGAGTGCTGCACTGAGGAGAGGCATCGATGTCGATCGGTGAGGCCTGGCACGAGGTCGGCGTTCCAAAATATCCCAAAGGTTTCTATAGGATTCAGGTCAGGACTCTGTGCAGAACAGTCCATTACAGGGACGTTGTTGTCGTGTAACCACTATGCCACAGGCCGTGGATTAGGAACAAGTGCTAGATCAAGTTGAAATACGCACTCACCATCCCCAAACTGCTCTTCAACAGTGGGAAGCAACAAGGTGCTTGAAACATCAATGTAGGCCTGTCCAGTGATAGTGGTACGCGAAACAAGGCGTGCACGCCCTCTCCATGAAATACACGACCACACCATAACAACACAGCCTCCGAATTTTACAGTTGGCATTAAACACGCTGGAAGATGACGTTCACTGGGCATTCGCCATACCCGCACCCTGCCATCGGATCGCCACATTGTGTACCGTGACTCATCACTCATCACATCGTTTTCCCACTGTTCAATCGTCCAATGTTTACTCTCTTTACACCAAGTGAGGTGTCGTTTGGCATTTACCGGCGTGATGTGTGGCTTATGAGCAGCTGCTCAACCATGAAATCAAAGTTTTCTCAACTCCTCTCTAACTGTCATAGTACATGCATTGGATCCTGATGCAGTTTGGAATTATGGTGTGATGGTCTGGATAGATGTCTGCCTGTTACACATTACGACCCACTTCAATTGTTGGTGGTGTCTGTCAGTCAGGCGAGGTCGGCCTGTGCGCTTTTGTGCTGTACGTGTCCCTTCCCATTTCTACTTTACTGTTACATCGTAAACAGTGGACCTAGGGATGTTTATGAGTCTGGAAATCTCGTGTACACACGTGGCACCCAATCGCCTGACCATGTTCGAAGTCCGTGAGTTCCGCGGAGCGCCCCATTCTGCTCTCTCACTATGTCTAATGGCTACTGAGATAGGTGATATGGCGTATCTGGCAGTAGGTTGCAGCACAACGCACCTAATGTGAAAAAATAAGTTTCTGGGGTTGGCCGGATGCTTTTGATCACATAGTGTAGTAAATAGACGCATTGTGTGTACATCAAATACATACCATTGTAAATAAAAATGGAAAAATATTAATAAGCACAATACAGTAAAAATGTATTACAAAAACAAAATAGTTTATAATCTGTTGGTTAGTTTGTTGTAGGGACTATAATAGTTACATCCAAACCCTGCCGCTAGATAATTATTAGTTGCAGCAAACATGAGTTTCTTCCCAGTAATGCTCAGACTTCGAATGGAAAAGCCTACACAGTCGACTTAGTTATTAAGGGTTATAATGAGGGGGAGGGTGGGGGGGGGGGGGGGGGGGAGGGGGAACGAAGGTGAGCTCGGATCTTATTGGTCCACCTTGGTTTCCTACTATTTTATTGTGCTCCAATTGGCTGAGAGACGTGGAGTGGCTACATGCGAGTTTTAAGAATATATCAAATAACCTTCATCGAGTTACGTCATGATCTTGAATATAACTCGTAAAATTGCCTAAGGAGTGCGGTTAGTTCCCCTGGATGACCTTGATAAAATCCCAGTGGTTTCCTGTGAGAAGGGGAGTTATCTTGAATATAAACTGGCGAAGTGGGTAATCTGACGCTGGATGTTCAATAAGTGGTAAGATTATCTTCCCTGAAACATGCATTGCTATACTGTTGCCCTTTAAATCGCGTCCCCTTAGATCCGGTTCTCTGTAGATGCCAGTCCCTTTACATCTGGAATATACGCTGCTATCCTGTCCCCAGACAAAGCTTATTTCACTCACATGTGACACTTTTTGGGGATAGAATTTTCAGTATCATTAGTGCATAACATTTTTGTAATTAAATGACGACTCAAGGAACCAGATTCCTATGTATTGTAGCATTATTTTTACATGTCAGTAAATAGTTCATTAATTGTAACAAAAGTTCCACCTCATTTTGCCACTGAAGTTATATTTTATGGTGGTTTTTGTTTTGAAATGAGTTTTCCTCCGGTATTAAGATGAGCAATAAAAGGAAATGCATATTAACATTTTGAGGACTGAGCAGCTAGGGTTTAGTTCAAACGACGGATCCTGTGATATTTCAGTTTCTTGACTTTGTAAGAGGGCGCTTTGCCTGTGAAATCCTGCAAAGAAACAGACTTAGAATTAGAATTTGTTATATATGCCTTAATATGAAAAAAATTCAGACATTTTAGAAATGAAGTCCTGTTTTATTAGCGCCAGGGATATTCTTAGTGTTGCGGTTAATTATGTTTGTGACATTACTAGTAAATTACATTATTACGTTGTACAATGTGTGCTCATTCATTTCTTACAGTTCCATACACATAAAAGGTCGAGAAGACAAACGATGGCGCCCTTGGAGTTAGCAGAGGAGGTAAGTGCTCTTGTAGATTATTCAGTCACTCTCGGGGGGGGGGGGGGGGGAGGGGGATATTTAACAACTAAAATATGCAGCATTGATATTGCTCAATGAAACTAACTGAAAATGTAATTTTACATTGAAGATTGGTTACATTTACCTCATTGTGTAGAATTTCCAAAGGTTTTGGAAAATGAATCTGTATATCACAATCTTCAAAATGGTGCATGGCATCTTCTCTCGCATTTGTGGAACATCATTACTTTGTATTTAAGTTTTTAGTGAGTGTATTTCTTTTACATGGTTAATTTCTTGGAAAATGTACTTCTGTATTTTCTTCATAATTGCTAGAAAATCGTATCATATTGCTCAAAAGTGTAAGTTGTCTCACATTTTTTCACTTGACCTTCTTTGTCAATGAGTTACGTTGAAAAATGAAAAACATAATGGTAGGACACACAAATGTTAAAGGTATTTTCGGTGTCTTTTATGTATGGTCTGTTATCTACAATACTTATAAAAGCAAAAATACTTGACAGTATTTATAGGTTGCTAATATTTTATCTTATTGTCGATGTACACACATAAAATAGTTCTGCATCACCGCAGTTCCCAGAACTCCTGGAATTAGACGTTGACTGTGGATGTTGTATTACAGACAGTCTGACTGTTCAGGGATATCACTAAACCCACCCAAAGATGTAAAGAACCATGCATGAGTAACACCTGTTACACAGAGGAGGCCCGACAACCGATCAATTCTAGTCATTCCACCAGGAAGGAGGTACATGTTGTGTGTAGGTCAACCATGTCCAGACAGTCAATACCGCGCTTTGGTCGCTTCCACATTGTTACTTTGTGCCAGGAAGGGCTCTCAACAAGGGAAGTGTCCAGGCGTCTCAGAATGAACCAAAGCAATGTTGTTTGGGCATGGACGAGATGGAGAGAGAGAGAGAGACAAGAACTTTCGATGACATGCCTCGATCAGGCCGCCCAAGGGCAGAGCTACCTACGGATTATGGCTCGGAGGAACCCTGAGAGCAACGCCATGTTCAGTAATGCTTTTTGTGCAGCCACAGGACATCGTGTTAAGACTCAAACTGTGTCCAGTAGGCTGCATGATGCGCAACTTCACTCCCAAAGTCCATGGCTAGGTCCATCTATGCAACCACGACACCATGCAGTGCGGTACAGATGGGCCCAACAACATGCAGAATGGACTGTTCAGGATTGGCATCACGTTCTCTTCACTCATAAGTGTCCCATATGCCTTAGAGACAATCGTTGGAGACCTGTTTGTAGGCAACCCGGTCAGGCTGAACGCCTTAGACTCACTGCCAAGGCAGTGCAGGAAGGTGGCGGCTCCCTGCTGTTTTGGGGTGGCGTTATGTGGGGCCAACGTACGCCGCTGGTGGTCATGGAAGGCACTGTAATGACTGTACAATACGTGAATGCCATCCTCCGACCGACAGTGCAACCATATCTGCAGCATATTGCCAAGGCGGTCGTCTTCATGGACGACAATGCGCGCCCCCATCGTGCACGTCTTGTGAATGACTTCCTTCAGGATAACGACATCGCTCGACTAGAGTGGCAGCATATTTTCCAGAAATGAACCCTATCTAACATGGCTGGGATAGATTCAAAAGGGCTGTTTATGGACGACGTGACCCACCAACCACTCTGGGGGATCTACGCCAAATCGCCATTGAGGAATGGGACAATCTGGACCAACAGTGCTGTGATGAAGTTGTGGATAGTATGACACGACGAATGCAGGCATGAATCAGTGCAAGAGGACGTGCTATTAGGTATTAGAGGTACCAGTGTGCACAGCAATCTGAACTACCACCTCTGAAGGCCTCGCTGTATGGTGGCACAACATGCTATGTGTAGTTTTCATGAGCAATAAAATGGGAGGAATGATGTTTATGTTGATCTCTCTTCCAATTTTTTGTACATGTTCCGGAACTCTAGGAACCAAGGTGGTGCAAATCTATTTTGATGTGTGTACTTAGTTCTTGTTCATTAAACACGTTTTCCATATTTGGTCTCCCCCCCTCCCTGAGGCTTGGGGTTCTACCATAAGTTCATGCATGGCTTACACAGGACCCATAGTTATACCAGCCCTTTCTTCCTTACCGCTCTGCACTTATCCTCCTTTCCTCCCTGTCGTAACCCCTCCCCCTCTGGCCCCCCCTTAGTTTTCATACCTACAGTATGTTGACCTGGCCAGCCATCTGGTTTTCTGTGTTCCTTCCAGTTTTGATGCCATTGCTTTTTCTTTTTGATCCTTTCTTGTTTAGTGTTTCTGGTCCCTCTTTGGAGTTTGACCTCCACTTATAAATTTTCTCTCTGTAGCGTGAGATAAACCATTTGGGGAATAACTCCCTCCTAGTACCTAAGGCGTCGATACCTCTCCCCCTTCCTTCCCTGGAGTAGCTCCACATGGCATTCTTTCGTTCAACTCTCCCATTGGGCGTCTTCCACCCTCTGCCATTTCGTATTGGCCATACTAGGTTGACCAGTAGTTTTTTACCCAGCAGTGAGCCTAACTCCCAATCCTCCTCACCTTGTAGTTGCGGGGCCCCCCACCACCGTGATCCATACTTTGCTGGATTGCCCCTGCGTTTCGGCCCTTCTTACTACATATCCCCTCCAACCTTCCTTGTCCTGCGTGTTAGCAGATGATCCTCATATGGTAACATCTTTCCTCGGTTTTCTTCGCGAAAATGATCTCTTCCGGTGTTCAAATCATCGAATATTCGTCTGGAACTGGAGGCCATTAGTTAGCGTTCACATTGCTTATGGAGCCGTTGGCCTTGTCTCCACAGTGGCCGGGTTCTTCTCCCCTTTTTCCCCTGCATTTTGCCTGGTTTCTCTGCCATTTTGATTCCCCTTTTTTGATCTTCTCGTGGTGTTGCCCACATTGTCACGATCATGGTATTGCGCATGCTACGGTATTCTGTATGGTATGGTGTGGTGTATGATATGGTATGAATGGTGGAGCTGATGCCCCAAAGCGCATTGCGTATCTGTGACGGTCCTGCTCTCTCTGTTTGCGCCCACCCCATCCTGATCTGTCCTCTCCCTGCTGCCCTTTCATACCTTTAACCTCTTTCTTTGCCCATTTCACCTTCCCCTTGACTGACTGACTGTCCTTTGTGTTGTCTCTCTCTGTTTCTGCCACCTAAGATCTCAGGACTGATGACATTGCTTTTTGGTCCCTTCCTGCCACCCCAGTCCATCCCCAATCAACCAACGAAACAACCAACATTCTTGATCTGCCCTTTACACTCCTTGATGTCGCAGTTTCGCTGTTTTGGAACAAATATCTTCAGGTACTGTTTCCTTAAAATTGAGTAATTTACTGTTACTAACTTTATGGTTAAGGCTGTGAGATCTACGTCTTGTGAAAACTGCCTGCATGTTAATTCCACTACATAGGCTGACTAACAGCTACAGAATATGGAAGTGGAAAACTGATCTACTGTAGAAATACAGTAGATTCTGTACTACTGCATAGCAGTGTTACTTCCTATACCAGAAATGTGTCTGTATAAATGGCGCAAGTTGAATACTTATTTAGTTTTTCTTTCCTTTTCCATATTGACTTTATCACGTTTTTGTACTAGGAAAAAGCTTCAGCGTATCCCGTAAATACTTGTCTCTGAAGGTACAATAGCAAAAAATGTACGCTAGACTTTTATACTGTCAAACCCTATCTTGGAACCTTTCTCCTAGATAAGTCAGTACTTATCATTAAGTTCCTTGTTTTGAAGAATTTACGTAACAACATTATAACAGAACTCGCTCTGTCCATTCTTCATTCAATTTTGATTCTGTTGCTTACTTTTCTAAAATCTTGTCTTGGCTGCAAACAAACACCTACACTAGTCACACACGTCAGTAAATATTGTATTTATATTACATGTGCCCAGTACTTTGCAACCTCCAAAGCGCTTGGAGTGGCTTGCAGGAGATCAATCTTCGTGCAGGATGTAGGGCACAAAAGGCACTGGAGCATGTGGCTTGTGGTTTGTTCTTGTCCACAATCACAGGACGTATCTTCTGTTATGAAGCCCCATCTCTTCAGGTTGTCTCTGGATCGTCTGACTCCTGACTGTAAACTTTTTAAAGATTTCCACACCAGCCAGCTCTCGTTGTGTCCAGGTGGTAGTTCTTCAGCTTCTGGCGTCTGCAGGTGAGGCGTCGACTTCTTCCATAACTCCAGCCTTGCCTTCTCTGGTGAAATGGTGAGCTTCTCGGATGTTCTCTGGAAGCTCTTTTCTCTGGAAGCTCTTTCTCGATCTCAGCCGTTGCTGTGGTGGATTATGTCCGTGCAGTGGATGGGCACTGTCCTGTTCCACTTTCAGTCTCTCCTTGTTAGCAACCACTGTTCTGTGTACCCATGGTGGCGCTATTCCAGCCAGGCAGTAGAGCATATCAGTTTAGGTAGGTCTTAAGCAACCTGTGATCAACCTGCAGGTTTCGTTGAGAGCAATGTCTACTTGTCTGGCATGAGATGACCTGTACCAGACTGGAGAAGCATATTCAGCAGTAGAACAGCACAGTGCCATTGCAGAACAGCGAATAGTTTGTGGATGTGATCCCCACTGTGTCCCCGCTACTTTGCGAATTAGGTTGTTTCGAGCGGAGATTTTAATTTTAGTGTTCTTGCAGTGAGTTTTGAATGTCAGAGATCTATCGAGAGTGACTCCCAAGTATTTAGGTACATGATGATGATGATGATGATGATGATGATGATGATGATGATGATGATGATGATGATGATGTAGTTGGATGCCTGACCATGCAATATGTAGCCCACGATTAGCTTCCCTGTTCCTTAAATGAAAAGCACACACTTGTGTCTTCGAAGGGTTTGGTCTGAGTTGGTTCCGATTGTAATAGTTTCACAATGTTCTAAGTGCTGTTGTCCGGTTTCTTTCCACTCTTTCAAAGCATGAGCTCTGTGTAGCAAGGACTAGGACATCTGCATATAAGAATCTCTTTGTGCCTGGGGTCAATGGCTGGTCGTTGGTATAAATGTTGAAGAGAAGTAGAGCCAAGACGCTTCCCTGAGGTAGACCATTTTTCTGCGCTCTCCAGCGACTGTGCTGTCCTTGAAATTCAACAAAAAAAAAATCTACGGTTTTGGAGGAGGGTGCTGAGTAGTCTAACGAGGTGATCATATTGTATAATTTTGCACGGAGTAACCGATGATGGACAGTATCATACGCTGCTGTGAGATCCACGAAGACCACATCAGTTACTTGACGGGTTTCAAAGCCATTCCCTATAAACTGAGTGAGATTCAAAAGTTGCCCTGTGCAGCTTCTGTTTGGTCGAAATCCTCCTTGTTCAGGTATGAGAACAGGGTCTATTACTGGTAGGATTCTATTCAGAATCATACGTTCGAACAGTTTATAAGGGTGACACAAAAGGCTAACTGTTCTGAAATTCTTGGGATGATTTGCTTCCTTTCCACGTTTCAGAAGAGCTATCACCCTGCTCTTTCGCCAGATCTTTGGTATATGGCACTGGTTCATGCAGTTGTTGAAAAGCTGCAGGATTCACTTTCTTGTTTCTGGACCGAAAATCTTGAGTTGCTCCATACGGAAGTCATCTAGACAGGATGCTTTACCAGTTTTGCTCTCCTTAATAGCCTTGTTTAATTCAGAAATCTGGAAAGGAAGAGTCAGATTCCTCGTTTGTTCTTGGGCCTCTTGCTGTACTTTCGGAACTTTGATTCTATGGCTTCCTTTCCCATTCATGAGCAGTTGGTTTGCTATCTGATCTGCAGTAATGCTGCAGTGTGATGTGGATCTGGTTGGGTCATTATTGAGGCGTCTCAATAATCTCCACGCTTTGACTGTTTCTGATGAGATCAAGTTCTTCCGTCGTTTTAACCCCAGAATTCCTTTTGGATTCTTTCAGAGATGCAATAAGTTTCTTCCCAGCCAGTAGCATTGTCTCGTCGAATGGATCTTCTTAGAATAGCACCTTATACTCTGTAAATTGGGCAGTGAGTTCTGAAGTTAGACTAGGAATGTATGATGTTCGACAACCCCGAGGAATTGCAATTCTGGAGCACCTCTTTACAGCCCTCACAAAAGTGTCATATGAGACAGGTGAAGGTTCTGTATTGGGAATTGCAGCGTCCAGCGTTTCTGTAAACTTCGGCCAGTTGGATTTCCTGAAGTATAACCTACTTCTGAACGGAACTGTCTGTGGTCTAACTGCTGCGTAGATTTCGCACATGATCGGTCTGTGCTGTGTATTTGGAATAGGATTGCAGACAGATTTTATGCACTGTTGTGAGATGTTCTCGCTGCAAAATATTAGATCAGGATTGTATCTGCTTTTCCATCTGCCACTGATGAGATGCAGGTTGCTTAGGATCAGATGGTTGCCTTCCGCCCATTATTGTAATACCATTCTCATCATCATGCTCATAGCTCCCATGTGGTGCTGTGACAGTTGAAGTCACCAGTCACTATTTGCGTGTGTTGACTAGAAAAGTTATCTGCTAGATTGATTTTGAGATCAACGTCCGGTGGTTTGTATACGGATGTGACTGTACAGCCTTGATTTCCAAAGTTTCGACAACTTCTCATAGTGCCTGAAAATGTGAAATGTTTCCCACGTCTTCAACAGCAGCATTCCAATTCACACCCGACCTAAGCAGTATCGGCATCCTTCCCTATCTGAACACAACACCCTACTCCTTGCTACACATCACGTATCAGTAGAACATACATAGATGAGAGACCTGTCCCGTGTGTCCTACCACTGTCACCTATTTTTGTCTCATCGTGGGTATCTCCTACAGTGTCAGAGGCGGGGCCACCCGTGAACGTGGCCACACAGTCTACTGACTCGGCTCCAACCATTGTGCCGCACCCCCCCCCCCCCCAGTGGGGCTCGCCACTTTTTGGCGGGTTTGTGCTCGGCTACCGTGGGGCCCCAGCCTTTGCAGCATTTTCTCCCTTCTGTGCTGCATGTATGTCCTCTGGCTATTCTTTTTCCCCTCCCTTGCGGAACATGTCTGGGGTATTACTGGGAATGTTCCGCATTATCTGTTCGTTCCCTTTTCCTTTCTTTGTTTACCTTCTCCTCTCGTTCCTCCGCTTGGGTGTTCGAGGGGTCCTCGTTTTCTTCTTCCTCACTGTGCACTCCCGAAGGCTGGCTCACGCGTCTGATATGTAACCGGTGAGTGGGTAACGCGTAATTTTCAGCCCCGTGTCGGCAGGTAGAGTTGGCACGTACCCCATGGTACAGGCCAGGCCCAGAGAGGGATGATTGCCTGAGCTGCAACCTTCCCAAATTGCCGTATGATTCCTCAGTCAGGTGTTGGGGAGGTGCGAACAGTCACCTAGGGCAGGTGCCCCATTTGTGAAGGAGCGTGCCACCGGAGATGCTGGCAATCATGGGGGATTTTCTCGCTGTGAACAAATCATCTTCACAGTCGACGTCTATGAAACGTAAACGGTATGAGGCTAACGATTCAAAATCCCTTCCAGCTGCACCACGGTTCCTCATGGTCTCTTATACTGAAGACTGTCAGTCCTTCGCCGTGGTAAATCCGTTTATTGTTCAGAAAGGTATTGCAATTTTGAGCCCTGCTGCTTCTGATTCTCAATCGCAACAACCGCTTACCACCTAACTTCTCCACAGCAACCCTGTTTGTGTCGAGGCCCTTGGACCTCTGAATTCTTCCTGTGGCTTTAATTATACTAGGCTGCTTGACTGTTTAACTGAGGCTGAAATCCAATCTTATCTCTCTGATCAGTGTGTCATTTCCATCCATCGGGTTATAAAAATGGTAGACTCCTCTCTAATGCCCACCTGCACTATTTTTATCACTTTTGATATAGTGGTGCTTCTGTCCAAGATCAAAGCAGGCTATGAAATTATAACAGTTAGACAGTACATTTCGAACCTGATGTGCAGCTACCAGTGTCTTCGTTTTAACCACACTAGAACCTAATGTCGACACCCAGCCAAGTGTGTAATCTGTTGTAGGGATGTGCATCAGGGCAATCGTCTGCCTCCTTCTCTCCGCTGTATCAAGTGCAATGGCGGCCGTGCCGCCGCCTCTCTGTATTTTCCTGTGTTCCTTGATGCGTGGGCTGCCCAAGAGATCTGTGTAAGGGAAAAAGTACCTTACCCAGTCACTCGCAAGTTATTGGTTAGTCGCAAATACTGTGTTCTCCCGTCTCGTACCTATAGTTCTGTTCTTAGTACGTCTAGATTCATGAAGGACATGCCCACACAGACATGCGACCTCAAATTCAGCTCTGAGGTTGTGAAATAGCCCAGCGTCACGGTAGCATCGCCATCCCCCGTCCAGATGTGCAACAAGGCATCAAACTTTCAGCTCAAGGGGCGAAGCCACCAGTTACAGAACTGGTAGGCCAGAAAGGGCAGGAGTAGTACTCTCATGGAGACTTCCTACATCCCTCCAGCCAAACAACACCCAACTGTCCCTTTGCTAACCAGAAAGGCTTGAAGCAGTCCACCAAAGGCAAACGATCTTCCACTCCGCCAACTCTGGGATCCTCTTCGACAGTATTGCTATGTGACACCTTAGCCTGGCTGGCCTGAGTGTTGCCTGTGCGCACCACCAACCGTTTTTCTGCGTTGGACTCCATAGACCGACAGCACAAGCAATCCAATGCTTCTGTGCACCCCATGGAGCGGGATCCTCCTGCATTTGTGCCCTGAAGCAGTGACTCTTCGCAGGCTGACACTCAGCAGCCACCGAGGTGACACTCCGTCTCGTCCACATCGTGACTCTCCTCCACTCGAACGTTCGTAGCCTTCGGTCCCAAAAAGAGGATTTACGGCAGCTTTTAGCATCGCAGCATCCCCTTGTACGCTGCCTTCAGCAAACGAAATCGCACTCTCGTGACCACTTGAAGCTTTGATATTCCTTCCTGGGTCGTTTTGACCTTCCCCCTGGGGTCGGCAATCCATCTCATTGGGCTGTCATGCTGCTCGTAGGGGATGACAGTTCGTAATCTACCCATCTTCAAGCTGTTGCAATTCCCCTTTATCTTCCTCGCCTGACTTTTTCCCCCTGTAACGTTTACATCCCTTAGTCATTTGATGTCACCAGGGCAAACTTCCTTCAGCTTATTAGGCAACTACCTCCTACATTTCTGCCACTCGGCGACTTTAATGAACACCATCCCCTTTGTGGTTCTCCCAGAGCCTGTCGGAGAGGTTCCCTCTTGACTGACCTTCTTAACCAACTCTACCTCTCCTGCCTTAACAGTGGAGCACCCACATTCCTTTCTGACTCCTCCCACACATATTCTCATATGGACCTATACTTTTGCATTTTCCAGCTCTCCCATCGTCTTGTGTGGTCCACTCTTTGTAACACCTACTTGAGCGTCCATTTCTCATGTGCTATCAGTCTGCTGACTCCTACCTGACCTGTGTACACACCGAAATGGCATCTTACTAAGCCTGACTGGCGGCTTTACTCCTCCCTGGCGACCTCCAAAGAACAGTATTTCCCCAGCTGTGATGACCAGGTGGAATATCTCACAAATGTTATCCTTACTGCTGCAGAACATTCCATTCCTCGCAATTACTCTTCACCACGTCGTGTCCCAGTCCCTTAGTGGACTGAGGCATGCCGCGACGCAATTCGCGCACGGAGATGTTCTCTCCACGCTTTTACTGCAATCATATGATGACAAACTGCATTCATTAAAATCAGATGCGTGCAAAGTGTCGTCGCGTTTTTCGGGAAAGCAAAAAAGCTAGCTGGATTGCATTCATTAGTTCTTTTAACGGTTCCACCTCTTCTTCTGTCATGTGGGCCAACTTCAAACGACTGTCTGGGACCAAGATCCATTTGCCAATTTCTAGCTTGAAAGTAGCAGACGATATCATCGCGGACCCTATTGCTATCTCAAATACTTTGGGTCGCCATTTTGCCGACCTTTTGAGCTCTTACCACTATCACTTTGCCTTCCTCCACCAGAAATGAGCGAAGGAGGCTCTGGCGATACCTTTCCCTTCTCAGAATAGTGAGTGCTATAATGCCGCCTTTACGATAAGGGAGCAAGATCGTGCTCTCAGCTCATCCCGATCCTCCGCCCCAGGGCCAGTGTTGTGCAAATTCAGATCTTGCAGCACCTCTCTCTTGTAGGCAGGCGTTTCCTACTTAACATGTACAACCGCATCTGGGCAGAGGGCACATTTCCTGGCCATTGCCATTAAGCCACTGTCACCCTCATACCTAAGACCAGTAAGGATAAAAACCTTCCCTCTAGCTTACGCCCCATTTCTCCCACTGACAATATTTGCAAGGTGACGCATGAATCACGCCCGGCTCGAGTGTCATTATTTACTAACGACTGCACAGTGTGGATTTAGAGTGTGGCGTTCTGCAGTTGACCATCTCGTTAGTTTGTCCACCCGTGTCATGAATGGTTTTCTGCGGAAATCCCAGACTTTGGCCGTGTTTTTCGATTTGGAGAAGGCCTACAACACCTCCTGGAGAACTCTTTACATGTGGGGCTTCCGTGGCTGCCTGCCCCGTTTCCTGCGGGAATTTTTAGAAGGGAGAGTTTTCAAGGTGCATGTGGGTTCTGCCTTGTAGGACGCCTTTATCCAGGAAGACGGTGTGCCTCAGGGTTCTCTCCTGAGCATCATCCTATTAGCTATCGCCATTTACCCTATAATGGCCTGTGGCCCACCAGACATCTTCGGCTCCCTCTTTGCCTTCTATTCCAGCTCTCACGGACCTCTCACTGAGCGGCGTCATCGACGACGTCTCGATCGTCTGTACTCCTGGAGCACTTACAATGGTTTCAGTTTTTCCACTGACAAACCCGTCGGTATGAATTTCTGGCGGCGCAAATGGTTTCTCCTACCATCTTTACATTTTGGGCATGTTGCCCTTCCGTTAGTTGAAACTACGAAATTCATGATGCTCATGCTTGCTAGGAAACTCTTGGTCCTCTCATGTGTCTTACTTGGCAGCCAGTCTTACGCGGTTCCTCAATGTCCTACATGTCCTCAATGGTACCTCCTGGCATGCTGATCGAACCTCCGTTTGTAGCGATCCATTTTCCATCCGAAACTCGACTGTGGGTGCTTTGTTTATGCATCTGCACGTCCAGCCTCTTACGCCATCTCAACACATCCGCCATCATGTTATCCATTTGCCCACTGGCGCCTTTTACACTACCCCAAGTGAGAGCCTGTATGCTGAAGCGGCTGAACTACCACTGTCCTACAGTCATGACTTTCTCCTCAGGCATGCTGTTAGTCTGCCATGCGTGGCCACCCATGCTATGCCTCCTTGTTCGATGCTTACTTCGATCGCCAGTACGGGGCACATACCTCTTCCCTGTTACCTCCTGGAGTCCGTTTCCGGCGCTTGCTTCGGCAGCTTAATTTCAAACTACCTGCAACTTCCCCAGTGGGTGTGAATGCTTCGCCAATTTCGCTTCGTGAAGTGGCCCTTGTTAACCTCGGCCTTCATTGACTTCGTAAGGACACTACTCCAGCCTTACTCTGTCTCCTTCAGTTTCGTTAGTTTCGCACAGAATTTCGCGGTAGTACATTTGTGTACACTGATGGCTCTGACTGACTGTAGGGTCAGATGTGCCTTCGTCATTGGCACTCACGTCTTTAGTTGTCGGTTTCCGACACACTGCTCAGTATTTACAGCCGAGCTCTTCGCCTCTTATCAGGCCACAGAGCACATCTGGCGTCACAGACTATTAAATTGTCGTGCTCACACACACTAGGCGCCCTTCAAAGTCTCTGTGCGTTTTACACCGCCCATCCCTTAGTGCAACTTTATCACTCGTGTTGGAGCCACTGTGAATTTTGTGGATTCCTGGTCATGTCGGTCTGCCAGGAAACTAGGCTGCTGACGCTGCTGCCAAGGCTGCAGTCCTCTTACCTCAGCCCACTAGTTTCTATATTCCCTCCAGTGATCACTGTGTTGCTGTCCATCAGGAGGTAGCGTCCCTTCGGCATCGCCATTGGTCCTTCCTTAAAGGAATAAGCTCAAGATTATTAAGCCTCTCCCAGTGGCATGGGCGACCTCCTCTCGGCTCTGCCGCCTGGAGGAAGTCATTTTAACTCGGTTGCGTATTGGGCACTGTCTTTTTAGCCATCGTCATTTTATAAGTGACGCTCCCCCACTACTTGTTATACTGCGCCCAAATTTTAACTGTTCGCTTCCTCCCAGCTGAAAGTCCATTTCTTAACCGTTTATGTTCCCACTTGCCGTCTGATTTATCGACCGTTTTAGCAATTGACGCGTGGGCTGTGGACTGCGATTTAGTTTCTGTCCGTGAAAGCGATATGACGAAAGGCATTTAAATTTTAGTTTTGGACCTCCGTTTTGTATGGTAACTTTAGTAGCTCTTTCTCCACGTCCCTGTTTTTCACTGTCTTCTATTATGTCAATTGGGATTGACATTAGTCATTTTTAACACCTCTGTCTTCGTGTTCTATAGTTTTGACGTGTGCGCATATGATCCCGGTTGTTTTTGCGCCCAAAAACGAGACACTGTACCGCATTCTATGTGAGCATCTCCTCTGACGAGCAGTTTGTCACTGTGAATGGCCACTGCTAGACTGGCTGAGAGGCAGCTGGACCGTCCAGTTTGAGATGGCTGCTTACCTGATGTGCTAGACTTCGACAGTCACTGCGCTGTCACTGTTAGGGCCTCAGCTACACCTGCTTCTGTCCCAACGCCTGCTCCCATTCCAGCTCTACACACGCCTACTGTCGCCCCCCCCCCCCCAGTGCACCTGTACAGTTTTTTCACGTTTTCTGCTACTCTCCCCAACCCTTCCCCCTTTCCCCATCCAACCGTCCTGTCACAACACTATATGTGCTTCCTCCCATAGGCAGCACTGCAGCATTCTACACCACCCTTTCCTCATACTGCCCTCCATCCCCATGACACATTTCGTGTGTACAGCCACATCAGCTGAGATAGCTGTTCTCCGCGTTTAGGCCTTACTACCCTCCCGTGTGTGTGCACGGTTTTTCTTTTTCATCATTTTATGGAGGATTAAGTTCTGTGTTCTTACATTGCCCTTGGTTGATGCTCAACATCTCTTCCATGTGGTGAGTTGTAATATATCCTATCTCATATTGTTGCCCCATCCGGGATTTTCTAAGGTGTAAATTACACATTTTGACATTCT